>NC_090415.1:1674365-1729365 GCF_036365525.1 Heterodontus francisci
CTTGGCCCGTACCCTTGTATGCTATGGAGTTTCAAGTGCTCATCTAAATACTTCTTAAATGTTGTGAGGGTTCCTGCCTCTACCAACTCTTCAGACAGTGCGTTCCAGATTCCAACCACCCTCTGGGTGAAAAACATATTTCCTCAAATCCCCTCAAAACCTCCTGCCCTGACCGTAAATCTATGCCCCCTGGTTATTTAATACATGCTGTGCATCTCTGCAGACAGACAAGCAATGCTGCACATTATCGAGGAGAGTCCCCTCAACACATCAGGAGGCTCCCGGGTATCTGTTATACTATATATAAACCCCCCGAACACCTCGATTAGATTCCAGTCTGTAACTCACTCCCGGGTATCTGTTATACTATATATAAACCCCCCGAACACCTCGATTAGATTCCAGTCTGTAACGCACTCCCGGGTATCTGTTATTCTATATATAAACCCCCTGAACCCCTCGATTAGATTCCAGTCTGTAACTCACTCCCGGGTATCTGTTATTCTATATATAAACAGCCCGAACCCCTCGATTAGATTCCAGTCTGTAACTCACTCCCAGGTATCTGTTATTCTATATATAAACCCCCCGAACCCCTCGATTAGATTCCAGTCTGTAACTCACTCCCGGGTATCTGTTATTCTATATATAAACCCCCCGAACACCTCGATTAGATTCCAGTCTGTAACTCACTCCCGGGTATCTGTTATACTATATATAAACAGCCCGAACCCCTCGATTAGATTCCAGTCTGTAACTCACTCCCGGGTATCTGTTATTCTATATATAAACCCCCTGAACCCCTCGATTAGATTCCAGTCTGTAACTCACTCCCGGGTATCTGTTATTCTATATATAAACCCCCTGAACCCCTCGATTAGATTCCAGTCTGTAACTCACTCCCGGGTATCTGTTATTCTATATATAAACACCCCGAACCCCTCGATTAGATTCCAGTCTGTAACTCACTCTCGGGTATCTGTTATACTATATATAAACCCCCCGAACACCTCGATTAGATTCCAGTCTGTAACTCACTCCCAGGTATCTGTTATTCTATATATAAACCCCCCGAACCCCTCGATTAGATTCCAGTCTGTAACTCACTCCCAGGTATCTGTTATTCTATATATAAACCCCCCGAACACCTCGATTAGATTCCAGTCTGCAACTCACTCCCAGGTATCTGTTATTCTATATATAAACCCCCCGAACCCCTCGATTAGATTCCAGTCTGTAACTCACTCCCGGGTATCTGTTATTCTATATATAAACACCCCGAACCCCTCGATTAGATTCCAGTCTGTAACTCACTCCCGGGTATCTGTTATTCTATATATAAACACCCCGAACCCCTCGATTAGATTCCAGTCTGTAACTCACTCCCGGGTATCTGTTATACTATATATAAACACCCCGAACCCCTCGATTAGATTCCAGTCTGTAACTCACTCCCGGGTATCTGTTATTCTATATATAAACACCCCGAACCCCTCGATTAGATTCCAGTCTGTAACTCACTCCCAGGTATCTGTTATTCTATATATAAACCCCCCGAACTCGATTAGATTCCAGTCTGTAACTCACTCCCGGGTATCTGTTATTCTATATATAAACACCCCGAACCCCTCGATTAGATTCCAGTCTGTAACTCACTCCCGGGTATCTGTTATTCTATATATAAACACCCCCCGAACCCCTCGATTAGATTCTAGTCTGTAACTCACTCCCGGGTATCTGTTATTCTATATATAAACCCCCCGAACACCTCGATTAGATTCCAGTCTGTAACTCACTCCCAGGTATCTGTTATTCTATATATAAACCCCCCGAACTCGATTAGATTCCACTCTGTAAATCACTCCCGGGTATATGTTATTCTATATATAAACACCCCGAACTCCTCGATTAGATTCCAGTCTGTAACTCACTCCCGGGTATCTGTTATTCTATATATAAACCCCCCGAACCCCTCGATTAGATTCCAGTCTGTAACTCACTCCCGGGTATCTGTTATACTATATATAAACAGCCCGAACCCCTCGATTAGATTCCAGTCTGTAACTCACTCCCAGGTATCTGTTATTCTATATATAAACCCCCCGAACACCTCGATTAGATTCCAGTCTGCAACTCACTCCCAGGTATCTGTTATTCTATATATAAACCCCCCGAACCCCTCGATTAGATTCCAGTCTGTAACTCACTCCCGGGTATCTGTTATACTATATATAAACACCCCGAACCCCTCGATTAGATTCCAGTCTGTAACTCACTCCCAGGTATCTGTTATTCTATATATAAACCCCCCGAACTCGATTAGATTCCAGTCTGTAACTCACTCCCGGGTATCTGTTATACTATATATAAACACCCCGAACCCCTCGATTAGATTCCAGTCTGTAACTCACTCCCGGGTATCTGTTATTCTATATATAAACACCCCCCGAACCCCTCGATTAGATTCTAGTCTGTAACTCACTCCCGGGTATCTGTTATTCTATATATAAACCCCCCGAACACCTCGATTAGATTCCAGTCTGTAACTCACTCCCAGGTATCTGTTATTCTATATATAAACCCCCCGAACTCGATTAGGTTCCACTCTGTAAATCACTCCCGGGTATATGTTATTCTATATATAAACACCCCGAACTCCTCGATTAGATTCCAGTCTGTAACTCACTCCCGGGTATCTGTTATTCTATATATAAACCCCCCGAACCCCTCGATTAGATTCCACTCTGTAACTCACTCCCGGGTATCTGTTATTCTCTATATAAACCCCCCGAACACCTCGATTAGATTCCAGTCTGTAACTCACTCCTGGGTATCTGTTATTCTATATATAAACCCCCTGAACCCCTCGATTAGATTCCAGTCTGTAACTCACTCCCGGGTATCTGTTATTCTATATATAAACCCCACCAAACCCCTCGATTAGATTCCAGTCTGTAACTCACTCCCCGGTATCTGTTATTCTATATATAAACCCCCCAAACGGTTCGATTAGATTCCAGTCTGTAACTCACTCCCGGGTATCTGTTATTCTATATATAAACCCCCCGAACCCCTCGATTAGATTCCAGTCTGTAACTCACTCCCGGGTATCTGTTATTCTATATATAAACACCCCGAACCCCTCGATTAGATTCCAGTCTGTAACTCACTCCCGGGTATCTGTTATTCTCTATATAAACCACCAGAACCCCTCGATTAGATTCCAGTCTGTAACTCACACCCGGGTATCTGTTATTCTATATATAAACACCCCGAACCCCTCGATTAGATTCCAGTCTGTAACTCACTCCCGGGTATCTGTTATTCTATATATAAACACCCCAAACTCCTCGATTAGATTCCAGTCTGTAACTCACTCCCGGATATCTGTTATTCTCTATATAAACCCCCCGAAAACCTCGATTAGATTCCAGTCTGTAACTCACTCCCGGGTATCTGTTATTCTATATATAAACACCCCAAACCCCTCGATTAGATTCCAGTCTGTAACTCACTCCCAGGTATCTGTTATTCTATATATAAACACCCCGAACCCCTCGATTAGATTCCAGTCTGTAACTCACTCCCAGGTGTCTGTTATTCTATGTAAAAACCCCCAGAACCCTTCGATTAGATTCCAGTCTGTAACTCACTCCCGGGTATCTGTTATTCTATGTAAAAACCCCCAGAACCCTTCGATTAGATTCCAGTCTGTAACTCACTCCCGGGTATCTGTTATTCTATATATAAACCCCCGAACCCCTCGATTAGATTCCAGTCTGTAACTCACTCCCGGGTATCTGTTATTCTATGTAAAAACCCCCAGAGCCCTTCGATTAGATTCCAGTCTGTAACTCACTCCCGGGTATCTGTTATTCTATATATAAACCCCCCGAACTCGATTAGATTCCAGTCTGTAACTCACTCCCGGATATCTGTTATTCTGTATATAAACACCCCGAACCCCTCGATTAGATTCCAGTCTGTAACTCACTCCCGGGTATCTGTTATTCTATGTAAAAGCCCCCAGAGCCCTTCGATTAGATTCCAGTCTGTAACTCACTCCCGGGTATCTGTTATTCTATATATAAACCCCCTGAACTCGATTAGATTCCAGTCTGTAACTCACTCCCGGGGATCTGTTATTCTAAATATAAACCCACCACGAACCCTCGATTAGATTCCAGTCAGAAACTCACTCCTGGGTATCTGTTATTCTATATATAAACCCCCCCGAACTCGATTAGATTCCAGTCTGTAACTCACTCCCGGGGATCTGTTATTCTAAATATAAACCCACCACGAACCCTCGATTAGATTCCAGTCTGTAACTCACTCCCGGGTATCTGTTATTCTATATTTAAACCCCCCCGAACCCCTCGATTAGATTCCAGTCAGAAACTCACTCCCGGGTATCTGTTATTCTATATATAAGCCCCCCGATCCCCTCGATTAGATTCCAGTCTGTAACTCACTCCCGGGGATCTGTTATTCTAAATATAAACCCACCACGAACCCTCGATTAGATTCCAGTCTGTAACTCACTCCCGGGTATCTGTTATTCTATATTTAAACCCCCCCGAACCCCTCGATTAGATTCCAGTCTGTAACTCACTCCCGGGTATCTCGAACTCTATATATAAACTGCCCAGAACCTCTCGATTGAATTCCAGTCTGTAACTCACTACCGGGTACCTGCTATTCTACGTATAAATCCAGGAACCTCTCGATTAGATTCCAGTCTGTAACTCACTCCCGGGTATCTGTTATTCTATATATAAAACCCCCCGAACACCTCGATTAGATTCCAGTCTGTAACTCACTCCCGGGTATCTGTTATTCTATATATAAACACCCCGAACCCCTCGATTAGATTCCAGTCTGTAACTCACTCCCGGGTATCTGTTATTCTATGTATAAACCCCCCGAACCCATCGATTAGATTCCAGTCTGTAACTCACTCCCGGGTATCTGTTATTCTATATATAAACACCCCGAACCCCTCGATTAGATTCCAGTCTGTAACTCACTCCCGGGTATCTGTTATTCTATATATAAACACCCCTAACCCTCGATTAGATTCCAGTCTGTAACTCACTCCGGGATATCTGTTATTCTGTGTAAAAACACCCCGAACCCCTCGATTAGATTCCAGTCTGTAACTCACTCCCGGGTATCTGTTATTCCATATATAAACCCCCCGAACCCTTCGATTAGATTCCAGTCTGCAACTCACATCCGGGTATCTGTTATTCTATATATAAACCCCCCCGAACCCCTCGATTAGATTCCAGTCTGTAACTCACTCCCGGGTATCTGCTATTCTATATATAAACCACCCGAACCCCTCGATTAGATTCCAGTCTGTAACTCACTCCTGGATATCTGTTATTCTATATATAAACACCCTGAACTCGATTAGATTCCAGTCTGTAACTCACTCCCGGATATCTGTTATTCTATATATAAACCCCCTGAACTCGATTAGATTCCAGTCTGTAACTCACTCCCGGATATCTGTTATTCTACATATAAACCCCCTGAACTCGATTAGATTCCAGTCTGTAACTCACTCCCGGGTATCTGTTATTCTATATAAAAACCCACCACGAACCCTCGATTAGATTCCAGTCAGAAACTCACTCCTGGGTATCTGTTATTCTATATATAAACCCCCCCGAACTCGATTAGATTCCAGTCTGTAACTCACTCCCGGGTATCTGTTATTCTATATTTAAACCCCCCCGAACCCCTCGATTAGATTCCAGTCAGAAACTCACTCCCGGGTATCTGTTATTCTCTATATAAGCCCCCCGATCCCCTCGATTAGATTCCAGTCTGTAACTCACTCCCGGGTATCTGTTATTTGATATAGAAACTCCCCGAACCCCTCGATTAGATTCCAGTCTGTAACTCACTCCCGGGTATCACGAACTTTATATATAAACTGCCCAGAACCTCTCGATTGAATTCCAGTCTGTAACTCACTCCCGGGGATCTGTTATTCTAAATATAAACCCACCACGAACCCTCGATTAGATTCCAGTCTGTAACTCACTCCCGGGTATCTGTTATTCTATATTTAAACCCCCCCGAACCCCTCGATTAGATTCCAGTCAGAAACTCACTCCCGGGTATCTGTTATTCTATATATAAGCCCCCCGATCCCCTCGATTAGATTCCAGTCTGTAACTCACTCCCGGGTATCTGTAATTCTATATATAAATCCCACCGAACTCCTCGATTAGATTCCAGTCTGTAACTCACTCCCGGGTATCTGTTATTCTATATATAAACACCCCGAACCCCTCGATTAGATTCCAGTCTGTAACTCACTCCCGGGTATCTGTTATTCTATATATAAACCCCCCGAACCCCTCGATTAGATTCCAGTCTGTAACTCACTCCCAGGTATCTGTTATTCTATATATAAACCCCCCCGAACCCCTCGATTAGATTCCAGTCTGTAACGCACGGCCGGGTATCTGTTATTCTAGATATAAACCCCACCAACCCCTCGATTAGATTCCAGTCTGTAACTCACTCCCCGGTATCGGTTATTCTATATATAAACACCCCCACACCCCCCGATTAGCTTCCAGTCTGTAACTCACTCCCGGGTATCTGTTATTCTATATATAAACCCCCCGAACCCTTCGATTAGATGCCAGTCTGTAACTCACTCCCGGGTATCTGTTATTCTACATATAAACCACCAGAACACCTCGATTAGATTCCAGTCTGCAACTGACTCCCGGGTATCTGTTCTTCTATATATAAACCACCAGAACACCTCGATTAGATTCAGTCTGTAACTCACTCCCGGGTATCTGTTATTCTATATATAAACTCCCCGAACCCCTCGATTAGATTCCAGTCTGTAACTCACTACCGGGTACCTGCTATTCTACGTATAAATCCAGGAACCTCTCGATTAGATTCCAGTCTGTAACTCACTCCCGGGTATCTGTTATTCTATATATAAAACCCCCCGAACACCTCGATTAGATTCCAGTCTGTAACTCACTCCCGGGTATCTGTTATTCTATATATAAACACCCCGAACCCCTCGATTAGATTCCAGTCTGTAACTCACTCCCGGGTATCTGTTATTCTATGTATAAACCCCCCGAACCCATCGATTAGATTCCAGTCTGTAACTCACTCCCGGGTATCTGTTATTCTATATATAAACACCCCGAACGCCTCGATTAGATTCCAGTCTGTAACTCACTCCCGGGTATCTGTTATTCTATATATAAACACCCCTAACCCTCGATTAGATTCCAGTCTGTAACTCACTCCCGGGTATCTGTTATTCCATATATAAACCCCCCGAACCCTTCGATTAGATTCCAGTCTGCAACTCACATCCGGGTATCTGTTATTCTATATATAAACCCCCCCGAACCCCTCGATTAGATTCCAGTCTGTAACTCACTCCCGGGTATCTGCTATTCTATATATAAACCACCCGAACCCCTCGATTAGATTCCAGTCTGTAACTCACTCCTGGATATCTGTTATTCTATATATAAACACCCTGAACTCGATTAGATTCCAGTCTGTAACTCACTCCCGGATATCTGTTATTCTATATATAAACCCCCTGAACTCGATTAGATTCCAGTCTGTAACTCACTCCCGGATATCTGTTATTCTACATATAAACCCCCTGAACTCGATTAGATTCCAGTCTGTAACTCACTCCCGGGTATCTGTTATTCTATATAAAAACCCACCACGAACCCTCGATTAGATTCCAGTCAGAAACTCACTCCTGGGTATCTGTTATTCTATATATAAACCCCCCCGAACTCGATTAGATTCCAGTCTGTAACTCACTCCCGGGTATCTGTTATTCTATATTTAAACCCCCCCCGAACCCCTCGATTAGATTCCAGTCAGAAACTCACTCCCGGGTATCTGTTATTCTCTATATAAGCCCCCCGATCCCCTCGATTAGATTCCAGTCTGTAACTCAATCCCGGGTATCTGTTATTTGATATAGAAACTCCCCGAACCCCTCGATTAGATTCCAGTCTGTAACTCACTCCCGGGTATCAGTTATTCTATATATAAACCCCCCGAACCCCTCGATTAGATTCCAGTCTGTAACTCACTCCCGGGTATCTGTTATTCTATATATAAACCCCCCGAACCCCTCGATTAGATTCCAGTCTGTAACTCACTCCCGGGTATCAGTTATTCTATATATAAACCCCCCGAACCCCTCGATTAGATTCCAGTCTGTAACTCACTCCCGGGTATCTGTTATTCTATATATCAACCCCCCGAACCCCTCGATTAGATTCCAGTCTGTAACTCACTCCCGGGTATCTGTTATTCTATATATAAACCCCCTGAACCCCTCGATTAGATTCCAGTCTGTAACTCACTCCCGGGTATCTGTTATTCTATATATAAACCCCCCGAACCCCTCGATTAGATTCCAGTCTGTAACTCACTCCCAGGTATCTGTTATTCTCTATATAAACACCCCGAACCCCTCGATTAGATTCCAGTCTGTAACTCACTCCCGGGTATCTGTTATTCTATATATAAACTACCCCGAACCCCTCGATTAGATTCCAGTCTGTATCTCACTCCCGGGTATCTGTTATTCTATATATAAACCCCCCGAACCCCTCGATTAGATTCCAGTCTGTAACTCACTCCCGGGTATCTGTTATTCTATATATAAACCACCGAACCCCTCGATTAGATTCCAGTCTGAAACTCACTCCCGGGTATCTGTTATTCTATATATAAACCCCCCGAACCCCTCGATTAGATTCCAGTCTGTAACTCACTCCCGGGTATCTGTTATTCTATATATAAACACCCCGAACCCCTCGATTAGATTCCAGTCTGTAACTCACTCCCGGGTATCTGTTATTCTATATATAAACCACCGAACCCCTCGATTAGATTCCAGTCTGAAACTCACTCCCGGGTATCTGTTATTCTATATATAAACCCCCCGAACCCCTCGATTAGATTCCAGTCTGTAACTCACTCCCGGGTATCTGTTATTCTATATATAAACCCCCCGAACCCCTCGATTAGATTCCAGTCTGTAACTCACTCCCGGGTATCTGTTATTCTATATATAAACACCCCGAACCCCTCGATTAGATTCCAGTCTGTAACTCACTCCCGGGTATCTGTTATTCTATATATAAACACCCCGAACCCCTCGATTAGATTCCAGTCTGTAACTCACTCCCGGGTATCTGTTATTCTATATATAAACACCCCGAACCCCTCGATTAGATTCCAGTCTGTAACTCACTCCCGGGTATCTGTTATTCTATATATAAACACCCCGAACCCCTCGATTAGATTCCAGTCTGTAACTCACTCCCGGGTATCTGTTATTCTATATATAAACCCCCCGAACCCCTCGATTAGATTCCAGTCTGTAACTCACTCCCAGGTATCTGTTATTCTATATATAAACACCCCCGAACCCCTCGATTAGATTCCAGTCTGTAACTCACTCCCGGGTATCTGTTATTCTATATATAAACCCCCCGAACCCCTCGATTAGATTCCAGTCTGTAACTCACTCCCGGGTATCTGTTATTCTATATATAAACCCCCCGAACCCCTCGATTAGATTCCAGTCTGCAGCTCACTCCCGGGTATCTGTTATTCTATATATAAACCCCCCGAACCCCTCGATTAGATTCCAGTCTGCAACTCACTCCCGGGTATCTGTTATTCTATATATAAACCCCCCGAACCCCTCGATTAGATTCCAGTCTGTAACTCACTCCCAGGTATCTGTTATTCTATATATAAACCCCCCGAACTCCTCGATTAGATTCCAGTCTGTAACTCACTCCCGGGTATCTGTTATTCTATATATAAACCCCCCGAACCCCTCGATTAGATTCCAGTCTGTAACTCACTCCCGGGTATCTGTTATTCTATATATCAACCCCTCGCACTCCTCGATTAGATTCCAGTCTGTATCTCACTGCCGGGTATCTGTTATTCTATATATAAACCCCCCGAACCCCTCGATTAGATTCCAGTCTGTAACTCACTCCCGGGTATCTGTTATTCTATATATAAACCCCCCCGAAGCCCTCGATTAGATTCCAGTCTGTAACTCACTCCCGGGTATCTGTTATTCTATATATAAACCACCGAACCCCTCGATTAGATTCCAGTCTGTAACTCACTCCCGGGTATCTGTTATTCTATATATAAACCACCGAACCCCTCGATTAGATTCCAGTCTGTAACTCACTCCCGGGTATCTGTTATTCTATATATAAACCACCGAACCCCTCGATTAGATTCCAGTCTGTAACTCACTCCCGGGTATCTGTTATTCTTTATATAAACCACCGAACCCCTCGATTAGATTCCAGTCTGTAACTCACTCCCGGGTATCTGTTATTCTATATATAAACCACCGAACCCCTCGATTAGATTCCAGTCTGTAACTCAGTCCCGGGTATCTGTTATTCTATATATAAACCCCCCGAACCTCTCGATTAGATTCCAGTCTGTAACTCACTCCCGGGTATCTGTTATTCTATATATAAACCACCGAACCCCTCGATTAGATTCCAGTCTGTAACTCACTCCCGGGTATCTGTTATTCTATATATAAACCCCCGAACCCCTCGATTAGATTCCAGTCTGTAACTCACTCCCGGGTATCTGTTATTCTATATATAAACCCCCCGAACCTCTCGATTAGATTCCAGTCTGTAACTCACTCCCGGGTATCTGTTATTCTATATATAAACCACCGAACCCCTCGATTAGATTCCAGTCTGTAACTCACTCCCGGGTATCTGTTATTCTATATATAAACCACCGAACCCCTCGATTAGATTCCAGTCTGTAACTCACTCCCGGGTATCTGTTATTCTATATATAAACCACCGAACCCCTCGATTAGATTCCAGTCTGTAACTCACTCCCGGGTATCTGTTATTCTATATATAAACCACCGAACCCCTCGATTAGATTCCAGTCTGTAACTCACTCCCGGGTATCTGTTATTCTATATATAAACCACCGAACCCCTCGATTAGATTCCAGTCTGTAACTCACTCCCGCGTATCTGTTATTCGATATATAAACCACCGAACCCCTCGATTAGATTCCAGTCTGTAACTCACTCCCGGGTATCTGTTATTCTATATATAAACCACCGAACCCCTCGATTAGATTCCAGTCTGTAACTCACTCCCGGGTATCTGTTATTCTATATATAAACCACCGAACCCCTCGATTAGATTCCAGTCTGTAACTCACTCCCGGGTATCTGTTATTCTATATATAAACCACCGAACCCCTCGATTAGATTCCAGTCTGTAACTCACTCCCGGGTATCTGTTATTCTATATATAAACCCCCCGAACCCCTCGATTAGATTCCAGTCTGTAACTCACTCCCGGGTATCTGTTATTCTATATACAAACCCCCGAACCCCTCGATTAGATTCCAGTCTGTAACTCACTACCGGGTATCTGTTATTCTATATATAAACCCCCCGAACCTCTCGATTAGATTCCAGTCTGTAACTCACTCCCGGGTATCTGTTATTCTATATATAAACCACCGAACCCCTCGATTAGATTCCAGTCTGTAACTCACTCCCGGGTATCTGTTATTCTATATATAAACCACCGAACCCCTCGATTAGATTCCAGTCTGTAACTCACTCCCGGGTATCTGTTATTCTATATATAAACCACCGAACCCCTCGATTAGATTCCAGTCTGTAACTCACTCCCGGGTATCTGTTATTCTATATATAAACCACCGAACCCCTCGATTAGATTCCAGTCTGTAACTCACTCCCGGGTATCTGTTATTCTATATATAAACCACCGAACCCCTCGATTAGATTCCAGTCTGTAACTCACTCCCGGGTATCTGTTATTCGATATATAAACCACCGAACCCCTCGATTAGATTCCAGTCTGTAACTCACTCCCGGGTATCTGTTATTCTATATATAAACCACCGAACCCCTCGATTAGATTCCAGTCTGTAACTCACTCCCGGGTATCTGTTATTCTATATATAAACCACCGAACCCCTCGATTAGATTCCAGTCTGTAACTCACTCCCGGGTATCTGTTATTCTATATATAAACCCCCCGAACCCCTCGATTAGATTCCAGTCTGTAACTCACTCCCGGGTATCTGTTATTCTAGATATAAACCCCCCGAACACCTCGATTAAATTCCAGTCTGTAACTCACTCCCGGGTATCTGTTATTCTATATATAAACCCCCCGAAACCCTCGATTAGATTCCAGTCTGTAACTCACTCCCGGGTATCTGTTATTCTATATATAAACTCACCGAAACCCTCGATTAGATTCCAGTCTGTAACTCACTCCCGGGTATCTCGAACTCTATATATAAACAACCCGAACCCCTCGATTAGATTCAAGTCTGTAACTCACTCCCGGGTATCTGTTATTCTATATATAAACCCCCCGAACCTCTCGATTAGATTCCAGTCTGTAACTCACTCCCGGGTATCTGTTATTCTATATATAAACCCCCTGAACCCCTCGATTAGATTCCAGTCTGTAACTCACTCCCGGGTATCTGTTATTCTATATATAAACCCCCTGAACACCTCGATTAGATTCCAGTCTGTAACTCACTCCCAGGTATCTGTTATTCTATATAGAAACCCCCCGAACCCCTCGATTAGATTCCAGTCTGTAACTCACTCCCGGGTATCTGTTATTCTATATATAAACACCCCGAACCCCTCGATTAGATTCCAGTCTGTAACTCACTCCCGGGTATCTCGAACTCTATATATAAACTCCCCGAAACCCTCGATTAGATTCCAGTCTGTAACTCACTCCCGGGTATCTGTTATTCTATATATAAACCCCCCCGAACCCCTCGATTAGATTCCAGTCTGTAACTCACTCCCAGGTATCTGTTATTCTATATATAAACAACCCGAACCTCTCGATTAGATTCCAGTCTGTAACTCACTCCCGGGTATCTGTTATTCTATATATAAACCCCCCGAACCCCTCGATTAGATTCCAGTCTGTAACTCACTCCCGGGTATCTGTTATTCTATATATAAACCACCCGAACCCCTCGATTAGATTCCCGTCTGTAACTCACTCCCGGGTATCTGTTATTCTATATATAAACAACCCGAACCCCTCGATTAGATTCAAGTCTGTAACTCACTCCCGGGTATCTGTTATTTGATATATAAACTCCCCGAACCCCTCGATTAGATTCCAGTCTGTAACTCACTCCCGGGTATCTGTTATTCTATATATAAAACCCCCCGAACCCCTCGATTAGATTCCAGTCTGTAACTCACTCCCGGGTATCTGTTATTCTATATATAAACCCCCCCGAACCCCTCGATTAGATTCCAGTCTGTAACTCACTCCCAGGTATCTGTTATTCTATATATAAACAACCCGAACCTCTCGATTAGATTCCAGTCTGTAACTCACTCCCGGGTATCTGTTATTCTATATATAAACCCCCCGAACCCCTCGATTAGATTCCAGTCTGTAACTCACTCCCGGGTATCTGTTATTCTATATATAAACCACCCGAACCCCTCGATTAGATTCCAGTCTGTAACTCACTCCCGGGTATCTGTTATTCTATATATAAACAACCCGAACCCCTCGATTAGATTCAAGTCTGTAACTCACTCCCGGGTATCTGTTATTTGATATATAAACTCCCCGAACCCCTCGATTAGATTCTAGTCTGTAACTCACTCCCGGGTATCTGTTATTCTATATATAAAACCCCCCGAACCCCTCGATTAGATTCCAGTCTGTAACTCACTCCCGGGTATCTGTTATTCTATATATAAACCCCCCCGAACCCCTCGATTAGATTCCAGTCTGGAACTCACTCCCGGGTATCTGTTATTCTATATATAAACACCCTGAACCCCTCGATTAGGTTCCAGTCTGTAACTCACTCCCGGGTATCTGTTATTCTATATATAAACTCCCCGAACCCCTCGATTAGATTCCAGTCTGTAACTCACTCCCGGGTATCTCGAACTCTATATATAAACAACCCGAACCCCTCGATTAGATTCAAGTCTGTAACTCACTCCCGGGTATCTGTTATTCTATATATAAACCCCCCGAACCCCTCGATTAGATTCCAGTCTGTAACTCACTCCCGGGTATCTCGAACTCTATATATAAACTGCCCAGAACCTCTCGATTGAATTCCAGTCTGTAACTCACTACCGGGTATCTGTTATTCTATATATAAACAACCCGAACCCCTCGATTAGATTCAAGTCTGTAACTCACTCCCGGGTATCTGTTATTTGATATATAAACTCCCCGAACCTCTCGATTAGATTCCAGTCTGTAACTCACTCCCGGGTATCTCGAACTCTATATATAAACTGCCCAGAACCTCTCGATTGAATTCCAGTCTGTAACTCACTACCGGGTATCTGTTATTCTATATATAAACAACCCGAACCCCTCGATTAGATTCAAGTCTGTAACTCACTCCCGGGTATCTGTTATTTGATATATAAACCCCCCGAACCCCTCGATTAGATTCCAGTCTGTAACTCACTCCCGGGTATCTGTTATTTGATATATAAACTCCCCGAACCTCTCGATTAGATTCCAGTCTGTAACTCACTCCCGGGTATCTCGAACTCTATATATAAACTGCCCAGAACCTCTCGATTGAATTCCAGTCTGTAACTCACTCCCAGGTGTCTGTTATTCTATATATAAACAACCCGAACCCCTCGATTAGATTCCAGTCTGTAACTCACTCCCGGGTATCTGTTATTCTATATAGAAACCCCCCGAACCCCTCGATTAGATTCCAGTCTGTAACTCACTCCCGGGTATCTCGAACTCTATATATAAACTCCCCGAAACCCTCGATTAGATTCCAGTCTGTAACTCACTCCCGGGTATCTCGAACTCTATATATAAACAACCCGAACCCCTCGATTAGATTCAAGTCTGTAACTCACTCCCGGGTATCTGTTATTCTATATATAAACCCCCCGAACCTCTCGATTAGATTCCAGTCTGTAACTCACTCCCAGGTATCTGTTATTCTATATAGAAACCCCCCGAACCCCTCGATTAGATTCCAGTCTGTAACTCACTCCCGGGTATCTGTTATTCTATATATAAACCCCCCGAACCCCTCGATTAGATTCCAGTCTGTAACTCACTCCCGGGTATCTGTTATTCTATACATAAACACCCCGAACCTCTCGATTAGATTCCAGTCTGTAACTCACTCCCGGGTATCTGTTATTCTATATATAAACCCCCCCGAACCCCTCGATTAGATTCCAGTCTGTAACTCACTCCCAGGTATCTGTTATTCTATATATAAACCACCGAACCCCTCGATTAGATTCAAGTCTGTAACTCACTCCCGGGTATCTGTTATTCTATATATAAACCCCCCCGAACCCCTCGATTAGATTCCAGTCTGTAACTCACTCCCAGGTATCTGTTATTCTATATATAAACAACCCGAACCTCTCGATTAGATTCCAGTCTGTAACTCACTCCCGGGTATCTGTTATTCTATATATAAACCCCCCGAACCCCTCGATTAGATTCCAGTCTGTAACTCACTCCCGGGTATCTGTTATTCTATATATAAACCACCCGAACCCCTCGATTAGATTCCCGTCTGTAACTCACTCCCGGGTATCTGTTATTCTATATATAAACAACCCGAACCCCTCGATTAGATTCAAGTCTGTAACTCACTCCCGGGTATCTGTTATTTGATATATAAACTCCCCGAACCCCTCGATTAGATTCCAGTCTGTAACTCACTCCCGGGTATCTGTTATTCTATATATAAAACCCCCCGAACCCCTCGATTAGATTCCAGTCTGTAACTCACTCCCGGGTATCTGTTATTCTATATATAAACCCCCCCGAACCCCTCGATTAGATTCCAGTCTGTAACTCACTCCCAGGTATCTGTTATTCTATATATAAACAACCCGAACCTCTCGATTAGATTCCAGTCTGTAACTCACTCCCGGGTATCTGTTATTCTATATATAAACCCCCCGAACCCCTCGATTAGATTCCAGTCTGTAACTCACTCCCGGGTATCTGTTATTTGATATATAAACTCCCCGAACCTCTCGATTAGATTCCAGTCTGTAACTCACTCCCGGGTATCTCGAACTCTATATATAAACTGCCCAGAACCTCTCGATTGAATTCCAGTCTGTAACTCACTCCCGGGTATCTGTTATTTGATATATAAACTCCCCGAACCCCTCGATTAGATTCCAGTCTGTAACTCACTCCCGGGTATCTGTTATTCTATATATAAAACCCCCCGAACCCCTCGATTAGATTCCAGTCTGTAACTCACTCCCGGGTATCTGTTATTCTATATATAAACCCCCCGAACCTCTCGATTAGATTCCAGTCTGTAACTCACTCCCGGGTATCTGTTATTCTATATATAAACCACCGAACCCCTCGATTAGATTCCAGTCTGTAACTCACTCCCGGGTATCTGTTATTCTATATATAAACCACCGAACCCCTCGATTAGATTCCAGTCTGTAACTCACTCCCGGGTATCTGTTATTCTATATATAAACCACCGAACCCCTCGATTAGATTCCAGTCTGTAACTCACTCCCGGGTATCTGTTATTCTATATATAAACCACCGAACCCCTCGATTAGATTCCAGTCTGTAACTCACTCCCGGGTATCTGTTATTCTATATATAAACCACCGAACCCCTCGATTAGATTCCAGTCTGTAACTCACTCCCGCGTATCTGTTATTCGATATATAAACCACCGAACCCCTCGATTAGATTCCAGTCTGTAACTCACTCCCGGGTATCTGTTATTCTATATATAAACCACCGAACCCCTCGATTAGATTCCAGTCTGTAACTCACTCCCGGGTATCTGTTATTCTATATATAAACCACCGAACCCCTCGATTAGATTCCAGTCTGTAACTCACTCCCGGGTATCTGTTATTCTATATATAAACCACCGAACCCCTCGATTAGATTCCAGTCTGTAACTCACTCCCGGGTATCTGTTATTCTATATATAAACCCCCCGAACCCCTCGATTAGATTCCAGTCTGTAACTCACTCCCGGGTATCTGTTATTCTATATACAAACCCCCGAACCCCTCGATTAGATTCCAGTCTGTAACTCACTACCGGGTATCTGTTATTCTATATATAAACCCCCCGAACCTCTCGATTAGATTCCAGTCTGTAACTCACTCCCGGGTATCTGTTATTCTATATATAAACCACCGAACCCCTCGATTAGATTCCAGTCTGTAACTCACTCCCGGGTATCTGTTATTCTATATATAAACCACCGAACCCCTCGATTAGATTCCAGTCTGTAACTCACTCCCGGGTATCTGTTATTCTATATATAAACCACCGAACCCCTCGATTAGATTCCAGTCTGTAACTCACTCCCGGGTATCTGTTATTCTATATATAAACCACCGAACCCCTCGATTAGATTCCAGTCTGTAACTCACTCCCGGGTATCTGTTATTCTATATATAAACCACCGAACCCCTCGATTAGATTCCAGTCTGTAACTCACTCCCGGGTATCTGTTATTCGATATATAAACCACCGAACCCCTCGATTAGATTCCAGTCTGTAACTCACTCCCGGGTATCTGTTATTCTATATATAAACCACCGAACCCCTCGATTAGATTCCAGTCTGTAACTCACTCCCGGGTATCTGTTATTCTATATATAAACCACCGAACCCCTCGATTAGATTCCAGTCTGTAACTCACTCCCGGGTATCTGTTATTCTATATATAAACCCCCCGAACCCCTCGATTAGATTCCAGTCTGTAACTCACTCCCGGGTATCTGTTATTCTAGATATAAACCCCCCGAACACCTCGATTAAATTCCAGTCTGTAACTCACTCCCGGGTATCTGTTATTCTATATATAAACCCCCCGAAACCCTCGATTAGATTCCAGTCTGTAACTCACTCCCGGGTATCTGTTATTCTATATATAAACTCACCGAAACCCTCGATTAGATTCCAGTCTGTAACTCACTCCCGGGTATCTCGAACTCTATATATAAACAACCCGAACCCCTCGATTAGATTCAAGTCTGTAACTCACTCCCGGGTATCTGTTATTCTATATATAAACCCCCCGAACCTCTCGATTAGATTCCAGTCTGTAACTCACTCCCGGGTATCTGTTATTCTATATATAAACCCCCTGAACCCCTCGATTAGATTCCAGTCTGTAACTCACTCCCGGGTATCTGTTATTCTATATATAAACCCCCTGAACACCTCGATTAGATTCCAGTCTGTAACTCACTCCCAGGTATCTGTTATTCTATATAGAAACCCCCCGAACCCCTCGATTAGATTCCAGTCTGTAACTCACTCCCGGGTATCTGTTATTCTATATATAAACACCCCGAACCCCTCGATTAGATTCCAGTCTGTAACTCACTCCCGGGTATCTCGAACTCTATATATAAACTCCCCGAAACCCTCGATTAGATTCCAGTCTGTAACTCACTCCCGGGTATCTGTTATTCTATATATAAACCCCCCCGAACCCCTCGATTAGATTCCAGTCTGTAACTCACTCCCAGGTATCTGTTATTCTATATATAAACAACCCGAACCTCTCGATTAGATTCCAGTCTGTAACTCACTCCCGGGTATCTGTTATTCTATATATAAACCCCCCGAACCCCTCGATTAGATTCCAGTCTGTAACTCACTCCCGGGTATCTGTTATTCTATATATAAACCACCCGAACCCCTCGATTAGATTCCCGTCTGTAACTCACTCCCGGGTATCTGTTATTCTATATATAAACAACCCGAACCCCTCGATTAGATTCAAGTCTGTAACTCACTCCCGGGTATCTGTTATTTGATATATAAACTCCCCGAACCCCTCGATTAGATTCCAGTCTGTAACTCACTCCCGGGTATCTGTTATTCTATATATAAAACCCCCCGAACCCCTCGATTAGATTCCAGTCTGTAACTCACTCCCGGGTATCTGTTATTCTATATATAAACCCCCCCGAACCCCTCGATTAGATTCCAGTCTGTAACTCACTCCCAGGTATCTGTTATTCTATATATAAACAACCCGAACCTCTCGATTAGATTCCAGTCTGTAACTCACTCCCGGGTATCTGTTATTCTATATATAAACCCCCCGAACCCCTCGATTAGATTCCAGTCTGTAACTCACTCCCGGGTATCTGTTATTCTATATATAAACCACCCGAACCCCTCGATTAGATTCCAGTCTGTAACTCACTCCCGGGTATCTGTTATTCTATATATAAACAACCCGAACCCCTCGATTAGATTCAAGTCTGTAACTCACTCCCGGGTATCTGTTATTTGATATATAAACTCCCCGAACCCCTCGATTAGATTCTAGTCTGTAACTCACTCCCGGGTATCTGTTATTCTATATATAAAACCCCCCGAACCCCTCGATTAGATTCCAGTCTGTAACTCACTCCCGGGTATCTGTTATTCTATATATAAACCCCCCCGAACCCCTCGATTAGATTCCAGTCTGGAACTCACTCCCGGGTATCTGTTATTCTATATATAAACACCCTGAACCCCTCGATTAGGTTCCAGTCTGTAACTCACTCCCGGGTATCTGTTATTCTATATATAAACTCCCCGAACCCCTCGATTAGATTCCAGTCTGTAACTCACTCCCGGGTATCTCGAACTCTATATATAAACAACCCGAACCCCTCGATTAGATTCAAGTCTGTAACTCACTCCCGGGTATCTGTTATTCTATATATAAACCCCCCGAACCCCTCGATTAGATTCCAGTCTGTAACTCACTCCCGGGTATCTCGAACTCTATATATAAACTGCCCAGAACCTCTCGATTGAATTCCAGTCTGTAACTCACTACCGGGTATCTGTTATTCTATATATAAACAACCCGAACCCCTCGATTAGATTCAAGTCTGTAACTCACTCCCGGGTATCTGTTATTTGATATATAAACCCCCCGAACCCCTCGATTAGATTCCAGTCTGTAACTCACTCCCGGGTATCTGTTATTTGATATATAAACTCCCCGAACCTCTCGATTAGATTCCAGTCTGTAACTCACTCCCGGGTATCTCGAACTCTATATATAAACTGCCCAGAACCTCTCGATTGAATTCCAGTCTGTAACTCACTCCCAGGTGTCTGTTATTCTATATATAAACAACCCGAACCCCTCGATTAGATTCCAGTCTGTAACTCACTCCCGGGTATCTGTTATTCTATATAGAAACCCCCCGAACCCCTCGATTAGATTCCAGTCTGTAACTCACTCCCGGGTATCTCGAACTCTATATATAAACTCCCCGAAACCCTCGATTAGATTCCAGTCTGTAACTCACTCCCGGGTATCTCGAACTCTATATATAAACAACCCGAACCCCTCGATTAGATTCAAGTCTGTAACTCACTCCCGGGTATCTGTTATTCTATATATAAACCCCCCGAACCTCTCGATTAGATTCCAGTCTGTAACTCACTCCCAGGTATCTGTTATTCTATATAGAAACCCCCCGAACCCCTCGATTAGATTCCAGTCTGTAACTCACTCCCGGGTATCTGTTATTCTATATATAAACCCCCCGAACCCCTCGATTAGATTCCAGTCTGTAACTCACTCCCGGGTATCTGTTATTCTATACATAAACACCCCGAACCTCTCGATTAGATTCCAGTCTGTAACTCACTCCCGGGTATCTGTTATTCTATATATAAACCCCCCCGAACCCCTCGATTAGATTCCAGTCTGTAACTCACTCCCAGGTATCTGTTATTCTATATATAAACCACCGAACCCCTCGATTAGATTCAAGTCTGTAACTCACTCCCGGGTATCTGTTATTCTATATATAAACCCCCCCGAACCCCTCGATTAGATTCCAGTCTGTAACTCACTCCCAGGTATCTGTTATTCTATATATAAACAACCCGAACCTCTCGATTAGATTCCAGTCTGTAACTCACTCCCGGGTATCTGTTATTCTATATATAAACCCCCCGAACCCCTCGATTAGATTCCAGTCTGTAACTCACTCCCGGGTATCTGTTATTCTATATATAAACCACCCGAACCCCTCGATTAGATTCCCGTCTGTAACTCACTCCCGGGTATCTGTTATTCTATATATAAACAACCCGAACCCCTCGATTAGATTCAAGTCTGTAACTCACTCCCGGGTATCTGTTATTTGATATATAAACTCCCCGAACCCCTCGATTAGATTCCAGTCTGTAACTCACTCCCGGGTATCTGTTATTCTATATATAAAACCCCCCGAACCCCTCGATTAGATTCCAGTCTGTAACTCACTCCCGGGTATCTGTTATTCTATATATAAACCCCCCCGAACCCCTCGATTAGATTCCAGTCTGTAACTCACTCCCAGGTATCTGTTATTCTATATATAAACAACCCGAACCTCTCGATTAGATTCCAGTCTGTAACTCACTCCCGGGTATCTGTTATTCTATATATAAACCCCCCGAACCCCTCGATTAGATTCCAGTCTGTAACTCACTCCCGGGTATCTGTTATTTGATATATAAACTCCCCGAACCTCTCGATTAGATTCCAGTCTGTAACTCACTCCCGGGTATCTCGAACTCTATATATAAACTGCCCAGAACCTCTCGATTGAATTCCAGTCTGTAACTCACTCCCAGGTGTCTGTTATTCTATATATAAACAACCCGAACCCCTCGATTAGATTCCAGTCTGTAACTCACTCCCGGGTATCTGTTATTCTATATAGAAACCCCCCGAACCCCTCGATTAGATTCCAGTCTGTAACTCACTCCCGGGTATCTCGAACTCTATATATAAACTCCCCGAAACCCTCGATTAGATTCCAGTCTGTAACTCACTCCCGGGTATCACGAACTCTATATATAAACAACCCGAACCCCTCGATTAGATTCAAGTCTGTAACTCACTCCCGGGTATCTGTTATTCTATATATAAACCCCCCGAACCTCTCGATTAGATTCCAGTCTGTAACTCACTCCCAGGTATCTGTTATTCTATATAGAAACCCCCCGAACCCCTCGATTAGATTCCAGTCTGTAACTCACTCCCGGGTATCTGTTATTCTATATATAAACCCCCCGAACCCCTCGATTAGATTCCAGTCTGTAACTCACTCCCGGGTATCTGTTATTCTATACATAAACACCCCGAACCTCTCGATTAGATTCCAGTCTGTAACTCACTCCCGGGTATCTGTTATTCTATATATAAACCCCCCCGAACCCCTCGATTAGATTCCAGTCTGTAACTCACTCCCAGGTATCTGTTATTCTATATATAAACCACCGAACCCCTCGATTAGATTCAAGTCTGTAACTCACTCCCGGGTATCTGTTATTCTATATATAAACCCCCCCGAACCCCTCGATTAGATTCCAGTCTGTAACTCACTCCCAGGTATCTGTTATTCTATATATAAACAACCCGAACCTCTCGATTAGATTCCAGTCTGTAACTCACTCCCGGGTATCTGTTATTCTATATATAAACCCCCCGAACCCCTCGATTAGATTCCAGTCTGTAACTCACTCCCGGGTATCTGTTATTCTATATATAAACCACCCGAACCCCTCGATTAGATTCCCGTCTGTAACTCACTCCCGGGTATCTGTTATTCTATATATAAACAACCCGAACCCCTCGATTAGATTCAAGTCTGTAACTCACTCCCGGGTATCTGTTATTTGATATATAAACTCCCCGAACCCCTCGATTAGATTCCAGTCTGTAACTCACTCCCGGGTATCTGTTATTCTATATATAAAACCCCCCGAACCCCTCGATTAGATTCCAGTCTGTAACTCACTCCCGGGTATCTGTTATTCTATATATAATACCCCCCGAACCCCTCGATTAGATTCCAGTCTGTAACTCACTCCCAGGTATCTGTTATTCTATATATAAACAACCCGAACCTCTCGATTAGATTCCAGTCTGTAACTCACTCCCGGGTATCTGTTATTCTATATATAAACCCCCCGAACCCCTCGATTAGATTCCAGTCTGTAACTCACTCCCGGGTATCTGTTATTCTATATATAAACCACCCGAACCCCTCGATTAGATTCCAGTCTGTAACTCACTCCCGGGTATCTGTTATTCTATATATAAACAACCCGAACCCCTCGATTAGATTCAAGTCTGTAACTCACTCCCGGGTATCTGTTATTTGATATATAAACTCCCCGAACCCCTCGATTAGATTCTAGTCTGTAACTCACTCCCGGGTATCTGTTATTCTATATATAAAACCCCCCGAACCCCTCGATTAGATTCCAGTCTGTAACTCACTCCCGGGTATCTGTTATTCTATATATAAACCCCCCCGAACCCCTCGATTAGATTCCAGTCTGGAACTCACTCCCGGGTATCTGTTATTCTATATATAAACACCCTGAACCCCTCGATTAGGTTCCAGTCTGTAACTCACTCCCGGGTATCTGTTATTCTATATATAAACTCCCCGAACCCCTCGATTAGATTCCAGTCTGTAACTCACTCCCGGGTATCTCGAACTCTATATATAAACAACCCGAACCCCTCGATTAGATTCAAGTCTGTAACTCACTCCCGGGTATCTGTTATTCTATATATAAACCCCCCGAACCCCTCGATTAGATTCCAGTCTGTAACTCACTCCCGGGTATCTGTTATTTGATATCTCAACTCCCCGAACCTCTCGATTAGATTCCAGTCTGTAACTCACTCCCGGGTATCTCGAACTCTATATATAAACTGCCCAGAACCTCTCGATTGAATTCCAGTCTGTAACTCACTACCGGGTATCTGTTATTCTATATATAAACAACCCGAACCCCTCGATTAGATTCAAGTCTGTAACTCACTCCCGGGTATCTGTTATTTGATATATAAACCCCCCGAACCCCTCGATTAGATTCCAGTCTGTAACTCACTCCCGGGTATCTGTTATTTGATATATAAACTCCCCGAACCTCTCGATTAGATTCCAGTCTGTAACTCACTCCCGGGTATCTCGAACTCTATATATAAACTGCCCAGAACCTCTCGATTGAATTCCAGTCTGTAACTCACTCCCAGGTGTCTGTTATTCTATATATAAACAACCCGAACCCCTCGATTAGATTCCAGTCTGTAACTCACTCCCGGGTATCTGTTATTCTATATATAAACAACCCGAACCCCTCGATTAGATTCAAGTCTGTAACTCACTCCCGGGTATCTGTTATTTGATATATAAACTCCCCGAACCCCTCGATTAGATTCCAGTCTGTAACTCACTCCCGGGTATCTGTTATTCTATATATAAAACCCCCCGAACCCCTCGATTAGATTCCAGTCTGTAACTCACTCCCGGGTATCTGTTATTCTATATATAAACCCCCCCGAACCCCTCGATTAGATTCCAGTCTGTAACTCACTCCCGGGTATCTGTTATTCTATATATAAACACCCTGAACCCCTCGATTAGGTTCCAGTCTGTAACTCACTCCCGGGTATCTGTTATTCTATATATAAACTCCCCGAACCCCTCGATTAGATTCCAGTCTGTAACTCACTCCCGGGTATCTCGAACTCTATATATAAACAACCCGAACCCCTCGATTAGATTCAAGTCTGTAACTCACTCCCGGGTATCTGTTATTCTATATATAAACCCCCCGAACCCCTCGATTAGATTCCAGTCTGTAACTCACTCCCGGGTATCTGTTATTTGATATATAAACTCCCCGAACCTCTCGATTAGATTCCAGTCTGTAACTCACTCCCGGGTATCTCGAACTCTATATATAAACTGCCCAGAACCTCTCGATTGAATTCCAGTCTGTAACTCACTACCGGGTATCTGTTATTCTATATATAACCCCCCCGAACTCGATTAGATTCCAGTCTGTAACTCACTCCCTGGTATCTGTTATTCTATGTATAAACACCCCGAACCCTTCGATTAGATTCCAGTCTGTAACTCACTCCCGGGTATCTGTTATTCTATATATAAACCCCCCAAACGCTCGATTAGATTCCAGTCTGTAACTTGCTCCCGGGTATCTGTTATTCTATATATAAACCACCCGAACCCCTCGATTAGATTCCAGTCTGCAACTTGCTCCCGGGTATCTGTTATTCCATATATAATCCACCCGAACCCCTCGATTAGATTCCAGTCTGTAACTCACTCCCGGGTATCTGTTATTCTATCTCTAAAACACCCCGAACCCCTCGATTAGATTCCAGCCTGTAACTCGCTCCCGGGTATCTGTTATTCTTTGTAAAAACCCCCCGAACCCTCGATTCGATTCCAGCCTGTAACTCGCTCCCGGGTATCTGTTATTCTATGTAAAAACCCCCCGAACCCTCGATTAGATTCCTGTCTGTAACTCACTCCCGGGTATCTGTTATACTATATATAAACCACCCAAACCCCTCGATTAGATTCCAGTCTGTAACTCACTCCCGGGTATCTGTTATTCTATAAAAAACCCCACAAACGCTCGATTAGATTCCAGTCTGTAACTTGCTCCCGGGTATCTGTTATTCTATATATAAACCACCCGAACCCCTCGATTAGATTCCAGTCTGTAACTCACTCCCGGGTATCTGTTATTCTCTATATAAACCACCCGAACCCCTCGATTAGATTCCAGTCTGTAACTCACTCCCGGGTATCTGTTATTCTAAATATAAACCCCCCAAACGCTCGATTAGATTCCAGTCTGTAACTTGCTCCCGGGTATCCGTTATTCTATATTTAAACCCCCCGAACCCCTCGATTAGATTCCAGCCTGTAACTCACTCCCGGGTATCTGTTATTCTCTATATAAACCACCCGAACCCCTCGATTAGATTCCAGTCTGTAACTTGCTCCCGGGTATCTGTTATTCTATATATAAACCACCCGAACCCCTCGATTAGATTCCAGTCTGTAACTCACTCCCGGGTATCTGTTATTCTCTATATAAACCAACCGAACCCCTCGATTAGATTCCAGTCTGTAACTCACTCCCGGGTATCTGTTATTCTATATATAAACCCCCCAAACGCTCGATTAGATTCCAGTCTGTAACTCACTCCCGGGTATCTGTTATTCTATATATAAACCCCCTGAACCCCTCGATTAGATTCCAGTCTGTAACTTGCTCCCGGGTATCCGTTATTCTATATTTAAACCCCCCGAACCCCTCGATTAGATTCCAGTCTGTAACTCACTCCCGGGTATCTGTTATTCTATATATAAACCCCCCGAACACCTCGATTAGATTCCAGTCTGTCACTCACTCCCGGGTATCTGTTATTCTACACATAAACAGACCGAACCCTTCGATTAAATTCCAGTCTGTAACTCACTCCCGGGTATCTGTTATTCTATATATAAACCCCCCAAACGCTCGATTAGATTCCAGTCTCTAACTTGCTCCCGGGTATCTGTTATTCTACAAAGAAACCACCCGAACCCCTCGATTAGATTCCAGTCTGTAACTTGCTCCCGGGTATCTGTTATTCTACATATAAACCACCCGAACCCCTCGATTAGATTCCAGTCTGTAACTCACTCACGGGTATCTGTTATTCTATATATAAACCCCGAACCCCTCGATTAGATTCCAGTCTGTAACTTGCTCCCGGGTATCTGTTATTCTATATATAAACCACCCGAACCCCTCGATTAGATTCCAGTCTGTAACTCACTCACGGGTATCTGTTATTCTATATATAAAACCCCCGAACCCCTCGATTAGATTCCAGTCTGTAACTCGCTCCCGGGTATCTGTTATTCTATTTTTAAACACCCCCGAACCCCTCGATTAGATTCCAGTCTGTAACTCACTCCCGGGTATCTGTTATTCTATATATAAACCCACCGAACCCCTCGATTAGATTCCAGTCTGTAACTCACTCCCGGGTATCTGTTATTCTATATATAAACCCCCCGAACCCCTCGATTAGATTCCAGTCTGTAACTCACTCCCGGGTATCTGTTATTCTATATATAAACCCCCCGAACCCCTCGATTAGATTCCAGTCTGTAACTCACTCCCGGGTATCTGTTATTCGATATATAAACCTCCCGAACCCCTCGATTAGATTCCAGTCTGTAACTCATTCCCGGGTATCTGTTATTCTAAATATAAACACCCCGAACCCCTCGATTAGATTCCAGTCTGTAACTCACTCCTGGGTATCTGTTATTCTATATATAAACACCCCGAACCCCTCGATTAGATTCCAGTCTGTAACTCACTCCTGGGTATCTGTTATTCTAAATATAAACCACCCTGGACTCGATTAGATTCCAGTCTGTAACTCACTCCCGGGTATCTGTTATGCTAGATATAAACCCCACAAACCCTTCGATTAGATTCCAGCCTGTAACTCGCTCCCGGGTATCTGTTATTCTATGTAAAAACCCCCCGAACCCCTCAATCAGATTCCACTCTGTAACTCACTCCCCGGTATCGGTTATTCTATAAAAAACCCCACAAACGCTCGATTAGATTCCAGTCTGTAACTTGCTCCCGGGTATCTGTTATTCTATATATAAACCCCCCAAACCCCTCGATTAGATTCCAGCCTGTAACTCGCTCCCGGGTATCTGTTATTCTATGTAAAAACCCCCTGACCCCTCGATTAGATTCCAGTCTGTAACTCACTCCCGGGTATCTGTTATTCTATATATAAACCACCCGAACCCCTCGATTAGATTCCAGTCTGTAACTCACTCCCGGGTATCTGTTATTCTATATATAAACACCCCGAACCCCTCAATCAGATTCCACTCTGTAACTCACTCCCCGGTATCGGTTATTCTATAAAAAACCCCACAAACGCTCGATTAGATTCCAGTCTGTAACTTGCTCCCGGGTATCTGTTATTCTATATATAAACCCCCCAAACCCCTCGATTAGATTCCAGCCTGTAACTCGCTCCCGGGTATCTGTTATTCTATGTAAAAACCCCCCGAACCCTCGATTAGATTCCAGTCTGTAACTCACTCCCGGGTATCTGTTATTCTATATATAAACCCCCCAAACCCCTCGATTAGATTCCAGACTGTAACTCACTCCCGGGTATCTGCTATTCTATATATAAACCCCCGAACCCCTCGATTAGATTCCAGTCTGTAACTCACTCCCGGGTATCTGTTATTCTATATATAATCCCCCCGAACACCTCGATTAGATTCCAGTCTGTAACTCACTCCCGGGTATCTGTTATTCTATATATAAACCACCCGAACCCCTCGATTAGATTCCAGTCTGTAACTCACTCCCGGGTATCTGTTATTCTATATATAAACCCCCCGAACCCCTCGATTAGATTCCAGTCTGCAACTCACTCCCGGGTATCTGTTATTCTATATATAAACACCCCGAACCCCTCGATTAGATTCCAGTCTGTAACTTGCTCCCGGGTATCTGTTATTCTATATATAAACCCCCCAAACGCTCGATTAGATTCCAGTCTCTAACTTGCTCCCGGGTATCTGTTACTCTACATATAAACCACCCGAACCCCTCGATTAGATTCCAGTCTGTAACTTGGTCCCGGGTATCTGTTATTCTATATATAAACCCCCCAAACGCTCGATTAGATTCCAGTCTGTAACTCACTCCCGGGTATCTGTTATTCTACAAAGAAACCACCCGAACCCCTCGATTAGCTTCCAGTCTGTAACTTGCTCCCGGGTATCTGTTATTCAAATATAAACCCCCCAAACGCTCGATTAGATTCCAGTCTGTAACTCACTCCCGGGTATCTGTTATTCTACAAAGAAACCACCCGAACCCCTCGATTAGATTCCAGTCTGTAACTCACTCCCGGGTATCTGTTATTCTATATATAAACCACCCGAACCCCTCGATTAGATTCCAGTCTGTAACTCGCTCCCGGGTATCTGTTATTCTATGTAAAAACCCCCCGAACCCCTCGATTAGATTCCAGTCTGTAACTCACTCCCGGGTATCTGTTATTCTATATATAAAACCCCCGAACCCCTCGATTAGATTCCAGTCTGTAACTCGCTCCCGGGTATCTGTTATTCTATGTAAAAACCCCCCGAACCCGTCGATTAGATTCCAGTCTGTAACTCACTCCCGGGTATCTGTTATTCTATATATAAATCCCCCGAACCCCTCGATTAGATTCCAGTCTGTAACTCACTCCCGGGTATCTGTTATTCTATATATAAACCCCCTGAACCCCTCGATTAGATTCCAGTCTGTAACTCACTCCCGGGTATCTGTTATTCTATATATAAACCTCCCGAACCCCTCGATTAGATTCCAGTCTGTAACTCACTCCCGGGTATCTGTTATTCTATATATAAACCCCCCGAACCCCTCGATTAGATTCCAGTCTGTAACTCACTCCCGGGTATCTGTTATTCTATATATAAACACCCCGAACTCCTCGATTAGATTCCAGTCTGTAACTCACTCACGGGTATCTGTTATTCTATATCTAAACCTCCCGAACCCCTCGATTAGATTCCAGTCTGTAACTCACTCCCGGGTATCTGTTATTCTATATATAAACCCCCCGAACCCCTCGATTAGATTCCAGTCTGTAACTCACTCCCGGGTATCTGTTATTCTATATATAAACCACCCCGAACCCCTCGATTAGATTCCAGTCTGTAACTCACTCCCGGGTATCTGTTATTCTATATATAAACCACCCCGAACCCCTCGATTAGATTCCAGTCTGTAACTCTCTCCCAGGTATCTGTTATTCTATATATAAACCCCCCGAACCCCTCGATTAGATTCCAGTCTGTAACTCACTCCCGGGTATCTGTTATTCTATATATAAACCACCCCGAACCCCTCGATTAGATTCCAGTCTGTAACTCTCTCCCAGGTATCTGTTATTCTATATATAAACCCCCCGAACCCCTCGATTAGATTCCAGTCTGTAACTCACTCCCGGGTATCTGTTATCCTATATATAAACCCCCCGAACCCCTCGATTAGATTCCAGTCTGTAACTCACTCCCGGTTGTCTGTTATTCTATATATAAACCCCCCGAACCCCTCGATTAGATTCCAGTCTGTAACTCGCTCCCGGGTATCTGTTATTCTATATATAAACCCCCCGAACCCCTCGATTAGATTCCAGTCTGTAACTCGCTCCCGGGTACCTGTTATTCTATATATAAAACCCCCGAACCCCTCGATTAGATTCCAGTCTGTAACTCGCTCCCGGGTATCTGTTATTCTATATATAAACACCCCGAACCCCTCGATTAGATTCCTGTCTGTAACTCACTCCCGTGTATCTGTTATTCTATATATAAAACCCCCGAACCCCTCGATTAGATTCCAGTCTGTAACTCACTCCCAGGTATCTGTTATTCTATATATAAAACCCCCGAACCCCTCGATTAGATTCCAGTCTGTAACTCACTCCCAGGTATCTGTTATTCTATATATAAAACCCCCGAACCCCTCGATTAGATTCCAGTCTGTAACTCACTCCCGGGTATCTGTTATTCGATATATAAACCCCCCGAACCCCTCGATTAGATTCCAGTCTGTAACTCACTCCCGGGTATCTGTTATTCTATATATAAAACCCCCGAACCCCTCGATTAGATTCCAGTCTGTAACTCGCTCCCGGGTATCTGTTATTCTATGTAAAAACCCCCCGAACCCCTCAATCAGATTCCACTCTGTAACTCACTCCCCGGTATCGGTTATTCTATAAAAAACCCCACAAACGCTCGATTAGATTCCAGTCTGTAACTCTCTCCCAGGTATCTGTTATTCTATATATAAACCCCCCGAACACCTCATTTGGATTCCAGTCTGTAACTCACTCCCGGGTCTCTGTTATTCTAAATATAAACCACCCTGGACTCGATTAGATTCCAGTCTGTAACTCACTCCCAGGTATCTGTTCCTCTATATAAAAATCACCCGAACTCCACTATTAGATTCCAGTCTGTAACTCACTCCCGGGTATCTGTTATTCTATGTAAAAACCCCCCGAACCCTCAATCAGATTCCACTCTGTAACTCACTCCCCGGTATCGGTTATTCTATAAAAAACCCCACAAACGCTCGATTAGATTCCAGTCTGTAACTCACTCTCGGGTATCTGTTATTCTATATATAAACCCCCCAAACCCCTCGATTAGATTCCAGCCTGTAACTCGCTCCCGGGTATCTGTTATTCTATGTAAAAACCCCCCGACCCCTCGATTAGATTCCAGTCTGTAACTCACTCCCGGGTATCTGTTATTCTATATATAAACCACCCGAACCCCTCGATTAGATTCCAGTCTGTAACTCACTCCCGGGTATCTGTTATTCTATATATAAACACCCCGAACCCCTCAATCAGATTCCACTCTGTAACTCACTCCCCGGTATCGGTTATTCTATAAAAAACCCCACAAACGCTCGATTAGATTCCAGTCTGTAACTTGCTCCCGGGTATCTGTTATTCTATATATAAACCCCCCAAACCCCTCGATTAGATTCCAGCCTGTAACTCGCTCCCGGGTATCTGTTATTCTATGTAAAAACCCCCCGAACCCTCGATTAGATTCCAGTCTGTAACTCACTCCCGGGTATCTGTTATTCTATATATAAACCCCCCAAACCCCTCGATTAGATTCCAGACTGTAACTCACTCCCGGGTATCTGCTATTCTATATATAAACCCCTGAACCCCTCGATTAGATTCCAGTCTGTAACTCACTCCCGGGTATCTGTTATTCTATATATAAACACCCCGAACTCCTCGATTAGATTCCAGTCTGTAACTCACTCACGGGTATCTGTTATTCTATATATAAACCTCCCGAACCCCTCGATTAGATTCCAGTCTGTAACTCACTCCCGGGTATCTGTTATTCTATATATAAACCCCCCGAACCCCTCGATTAGATTCCAGTCTGTAACTCACTCCCGGGTATCTGTTATTCTATATATAAACCACCCCGAACCCCTCGATTAGATTCCAGTCTGTAACTCACTCCCGGGTATCTGTTATTCTATATATAAACCACCCCGAACCCCTCGATTAGATTCCAGTCTGTAACTCTCTCCCAGGTATCTGTTATTCTATATATAAACCCCCCGAACCCCTCGATTAGATTCCAGTCTGTAACTCACTCCCGGGTATCTGTTATTCGATATATAAACCACCCCGAACCCCTCGCTTAGATTCCAAGCTGTAACTCTCTCCCAGGTATCTGTTATTCTATATATAAACCCCCCGAACCCCTCGATTAGATTCCAGTCTGTAACTCACTCCCGGGTATCTGTTATCCTATATATAAACCCCCCGAACCCCTCGATTAGATTCCAGTCTGTAACTCACTCCCGGTTGTCTGTTATTCTATATATAAACCCCCCGAACCCCTCGATTAGATTCCAGTCTGTAACTCGCTCCCGGGTATCTGTTATTCTATATATAAACCCCCCGAACCCCTCGATTAGATTCCAGTCTGTAACTCGCTCCCGGGTATCTGTTATTCTATATATAAAACCCCCGAACCCCTCGATTAGATTCCAGTCTGTAACTCGCTCCCGGGTATCTGTTATTCTATATATAAACACCCCGAACCCCTCGATTAGATTCCTGTCTGTAACTCACTCCCGTGTATCTGTTATTCTATATATAAAACCCCCGAACCCCTCGATTAGATTCCAGTCTGTAACTCACTCCCAGGTATCTGTTATTCTATATATAAAACCCCCGAACCCCTCGATTAGATTCCAGTCTGTAACTCACTCCCAGGTATCTGTTATTCTATATATAAAACCCCCGAACCCCTCGATTAGATTCCAGTCTGTAACTCACTCCCGGGTATCTGTTATTCGATATATAAAGCCCCCGAACCCCTCGATTAGATTCCAGTCTGTAACTCACTCCCGGGTATCTGTTATTCTATATATAAAACCCCCGAACCCCTCGATTAGATTCCAGTCTGTAACTCGCTCCCGGGTATCTGTTATTCTATGTAAAAACCCCCCGAACCCCTCAATCAGATTCCACTCTGTAACTCACTCCCCGGTATCGGTTATTCTATAAAAAACCCCACAAACGCTCGATTAGATTCCAGTCTGTAACTCTCTCCCAGGTATCTGTTATTCTATATATAAACCCCCCGAACACCTCATTTGGATTCCAGTCTGTAACTCACTCCCGGGTCTCTGTTATTCTAAATATAAACCACCCTGGACTCGATTAGATTCCAGTCTGTAACTCACTCCCAGGTATCTGTTCCTCTATATAAAAATCACCCGAACTCCACTATTAGATTCCAGTCTGTAACTCACTCCCGGGTATCTGTTATTCTATGTAAAAACCCCCCGAACCCTCAATCAGATTCCACTCTGTAACTCACTCCCCGATATCGGTTATTCTATAAAAAACCCCACAAACGCTCGATTAGATTCCAGTCTGTAACTCACTCTCGGGTATCTGTTATTCTATATATAAACCCCCCAAACCCCTCGATTAGATTCCAGCCTGTAACTCGCTCCCGGGTATCTGTTATTCTATGTAAAAACCCCCCGACCCCTCGATTAGATTCCAGTCTGTAACTCACTCCCGGGTATCTGTTATTCTATATATAAACCACCCGAACCCCTCGATTAGATTCCAGTCTGTAACTCACTCCCGGGTATCTGTTATTCTATATATAAACACCCCGAACCCCTCAATCAGATTCCACTCTGTAACTCACTCCCCGGTATCGGTTATTCTATAAAAAACCCCACAAACGCTCGATTAGATTCCAGTCTGTAACTTGCTCCCGGGTATCTGTTATTCTATATATAAACCCCCCAAACCCCTCGATTAGATTCCAGCCTGTAACTCGCTCCCGGGTATCTGTTATTCTATGTAAAAACCCCCCGAACCCTCGATTAGATTCCAGTCTGTAACTCACTCCCGGGTATCTGTTATTCTATATATAAACCCCCCAAACCCCTCGATTAGATTCCAGACTGTAACTCACTCCCGGGTATCTGCTATTCTATATATAAACCCCTGAACCCCTCGATTAGATTCCAGTCTGTAACTCACTCCCGGGTATCTGTTATTCTATATATAATCCCCCCGAACACCTCGATTAGATTCCAGTCTGTAACTCACTCCCGGGTATCTGTTATTCTATATATAAACCACCCGAACCCCTCGATTAGATTCCAGTCTGCAACTCACTCCCGGGTATCTGTTATTCTATATATAAACCCCCCAAACGCTCGATTAGATTCCAGTCTGTAACTTGCTCCCGGGTATCCGTTATTCTATATTTAAACCCCCCGAACCCCTCGATTAGATTCCAGCCTGTAACTCACACCCGGGTATCTGTTATTCGATACATAAACAGACCGAACCCTTCGATTAAATTCCAGTCTGTAACTCACTCCCGGGTATCTGTTATTCTATATAGAAACCCCCCAAACGCTCGATTAGATTCCAGTCTCTAACTTGCTCCCGGGTATCTGTTATTCTACATATAAACCACCCGAACCCCTCGATTAGATTCCAGTCTGTAACTTGCTCCCGGGTATCTGTTATTCTATATATAAACCACCCGAACCCCTCGATTAGATTCCAGTCTGTAACTCACTCACGGGTATCTGTTATTCTATATATAAAACCCTCGAACCCCTCGATTAGATTCCAGTCTGTAACTCACTCCCGGGTATCTGTTATTCTATATATAAAACCCCCGAACCCCTCGATTAGATTCCAGTCTGTAACTCACTCCCGGGTATCTGTTATTCTATATATAAACACCCCGAACCCCTCGATTAGATTCCATTCTGTAACTCACTCCCGGGTATCTGTTATTCTATATATAAACCCCCCCGAACCCCTCGAATAGATTCCAGTCTGTAACTCACTCCCGGGTATCTGTTATTCTATATTTAAACCCCCCCGAACCCCTTGATTAGATTCCAGTCTGTAACTCACTCCCGGGTATCTGTTATTCTATATATAAACCCCCCGAAATCCTCTATTAGATTCCAGCCTGTAACTCACTCCCGGGTATCTGTTATTCTATATATAAACACCCCGAACCCCTCGATTAGATTCCAGTCTGTAACTCACTCCCGGGTATCTGTTATTCTATATATAAACCCCCCCGAACCCCTTGATTAGATTCCAGTCTGTAACTCACTCCCGGGTATCTGTTATTCTATATATAAACCCCCCCGAACCCCTTGATTAGATTCCAGTCTGTAACTCACTCCCGGGTATCTGTTATTCTATATATAAACACCCCGAACCCCTCGATTAGATTCCAGTCTGTAACTCACTCCCGGGTATCTGTTATTCTATATATAAACCCCCCTGAACCCCTTGATTAGATTCCAGTCTGTAACTCACTCCCGGGTATCTGTTATTCTATATATAAACCCCCCCGAACCCCTTGATTAGATTCCAGTCTGTAACTCACTCCCAGGTATCTGTTATTCTAGATATAAACCCCCCCGAACCCCTTGATTAGATTCCAGTCTGTAACTCACTCCCAGGTATCTGTTATTCTAGATATAAACCCCCCGAACCCCTTGATTAGATTCCAGTCTGTAACTCACTCCCAGGTATCTGTTATTCTAGATATAAACCCCACAAACCCTTCGATTAGATTCCAGCCTGTAACTCGCTCCCGGGTATCTGTTATTCTAGATATAAACCCCACAAACCCTTCGATTAGATTCCAGTCTGTAACTCGCTCCCGGGTATCTGTTATTCTATATATAAACCCCCCAAACCCCTCGATTAGATTCCAGCCTGTAACTCGCTCCCGGGTATCTGTTATTCTGTGTAAAAACCCCCCGAACCCTCGATTAGATTCCAGTCTGTAACTCACTCCCGGGTATCTGTTATTCTATATATAAACCACCCAAACCCCTCGATTAGATTCCAGTCTGTAACTCACTCCCGTGTATCTGTTATTCTATATATAAACACCCCGAACCCCTCAATCAGATTCCAGTCTGTAACTCACTCCCCGGTATCGGTTATTCTATAAAAAACCCCACAAACGCTCGATTAGATTCCAGTCTGTAACTTGCTCCCGGGTATCTGTTATTCTATATATAAACCCCCCAAACCCCTCGATTAGATTCCAGCCTGTAACTCGCTCCCGGGTATCTGTTATTCTATGTAAAAACCCCCCGAACCCTCGATTAGATTCCAGTCTGCAACTCACTCCCGGGTATCTGTTATTCTATATATAAACCACCCGCACCCCTCGATTAGATTCCAGTCTGTAACTCACTCCCGGGTATCTGTTATTCTATAAAAAACCCCACAAACGCTCGATTAGATTCCAGTCTGTAACTCACTCCCGGGTATCTGTTATTCTATATATAAACCCCCCGAACCCCTCGATTAGATTCCAGTCTGTAACTCACTCCCGGGTATCTGCTATTCTATATATAAACCCCCGAACCCCTCGATTAGATTCCAGTCTGTAACTCACTCCCGGGTATCTGTTATTCTATATATAATCCCCCCGAACCCCTCGATTAGATTCCAGTCTGTAACTCACTCCCGGGTATCTGTTATTCTATACATAAACCACCCGAACCCCTCGATTAGATTCCAGTCTGTAACTCACTCCCGGGTATCTGTTATTCTATATATAAACCACCCGAACCCCTCGATTAGATTCCAGCCTGTAACTCACTCCTGGGTATCTGCTATTCTATATATAAACCCCCGAACCCCTCGATTAGATTCCAGTCTGTAACTCACTCCCGGGTATCTGTTATTCTATATATAAACCCCCCGAACCCCTCGATTAGATTCCAGTCTGTAACTCACTCCCGGGTATCTGTTATTCTATATATAAACCCCCCAAACGCTCGATTAGATTCCAGTCTCTAACTTGCTCCCGGGTATCTGTTATTCTATATATAAACCACCCGAACCCCTCGATTAGATTCCAGTCTGTAACTTGCTCCCGGGTATCTGTTATTCTATATATAAACCACCCGAACCCCTCGATTAGATTCCAGTCTGTAACTCGCTCCCGGGTATCTGCTATTCTATGTAAAAACCCCCGAACCCCTCGATTAAATTCCAGTCTGTGACTCACTCCCGGGTATCTGTTATTCTATATATAAACACCCCGAACCCCTCGATTAGATTCCAGTCTGCAACTCACTCCCGGGTATCTGTTATTCTATATATAAACAACCCGAACCCCTCGATTAGATTCCAGTCTGTAACTCACTCCCGGGTATCTCTAATTCTATATATAAACTGCCCAGAACCCCTCGATTAAATTCCAGTCTGTAACGCACTCTCGGGTATCTATTATTCCATATATAAACACCCCGAACCCTTCGATTAGATTCCAGCCTGCAACTCGCTCCCGGGTATCTGCTATTCTATGTAAAACCCCCCCGAACCCTCGATTAAATTCCAGTCTGTGACTCACTCCCGGGTATCTGTTATTCTATATATAAACCCCCCCGAACTCGATAAGATTCCAACCTGTAACTCACTCCCGGGTATCTATTATTCTATATATAAACACCCTGAACCCTCGATTAAATTCCAGTCTCCACATCACTCCCGGGTATCTGTTATTCTATATATAAACACCCTGAACCCCTCGATTAGATTCCAGTCTGTAACTCACTCCCGGGTATCTGTTATTCTATATATAAACCCCCCGAACCCTCGATTAAATTCCAATCTGTAACTCACTCCCGGGTATCTGTTATTCTATATATAAACAACCGGAACCCCTCGATTAGATTCCAGTCTGTAACTCACTCCCGGGTATCTCTAATTCTATATATAAACTGCCCAGAACCCCTCGATTAAATTCCAGTCTGTAACGCACTCCCGGGTATCTGTTATTCAATGTATAAACCTCACAAACCCCTCGATTAGATTCCAGTCTGTAACTGACTCCCGGGTATCTGTTATTCTATATATAAACCTCACAAACCCCTCAATCAGATTCCAGTAGAAACTCACTCCCGGGTATCAGTTATTCTATTTATAAACACCCCGAACCCTTCGATTAGATTCCAGTCTGTAACTCACCCCCGGGTATCTCTAATTCTATATACAAACTGCCCAGAACCCCTCGATTAAATTCCAGTCTGTAACGCACTCCCGGGTATCTGTTATTCAATATATAAACCTCACAAACCCCTCGATTAGATTCCAGTCTGAAACTCACTCCCGGGTATCAGTTATTCTATTTATAAACACCCCGAACCCCTCGATTAGATTCCAGTCTGTAACTTGCTCCCGGGTATCTGTTATTCTATATATAAACCCCACCAAACCCCTCGATTAGATTCCAGTCTGTAACTCACTCCCAGGTATATGTTATTCTATATATAAACACCCCCCGAACCCCTCAATTAGATTCCAGTCTGTAACTCACTCCCGGGTATCTGTTATTCTATACATAAACACCCCAAACCCCTCGATTAGATTCCAGTCTGTATCTCACTCCCGGGTATCTGTTATTCTATATATAAACCCCCCGAATCCCTCGATTAGATTCCAGTCTGTAACTCACTCCCGGGTATCTGTTATTCTATATATAAACCCCCCGAACCCCTCGATTAGATTCCAGTCTGTAACTCACTCCCGGGTATCTGTTATTTTATATATAAACCACCCCGAACCCCTCGATTAGATTCCAGTCTGTAACTTGCTCCCGGGTATCTGTTATTCTATATATAAACCCCCCGAACCCCTCGATTAGATTCCAGTCTGTAACTCACTCCCGGGTATCTGTTATTCTATATATAAACCCCACCAAACCCCTCGATTAGATTCCAGTCTGTAACTCACTCCCGGGTATCTGTTATTTTATATATAAACCACCCCGAACCCCTCGATTAGATTCCAGTCTGTAACTCACTCCCGGGTATCTGTTATTCTATATATAAACCCCCCAAACGCTCGATTAGATTCCAGTCTCTAACTTGCTCCCGGGTATCTGTTATTCTATATATAAACCACCCGAACCCCTCGATTAGATTCCAGTCTGCAACTCACTCCCGGGTATCTGTTATTCTATATATAAACCACCCGACCCCTCGATTAGATTCCAGTCTGTAACTCGCTCCCGGGTATCTGCTATTCTATGTAAAAACCCCCGAACCCCACGATTAAATTCCAGTCTGTGACTCACTCCCGGGTATCTGTTATTCTATATATAAACACCCCGAACCCCTCGATTAGATTCCAGTCTGTAACTCACTCCCGGGTATCTGTTATTCTATATATAAACAACCCGAACCCCTCGATTAGATTCCAGTCTGTAACTCACTCCCGGGTATCTCTAATTCTATATATAAACTGCCCAGAACCCCTCGATTAAATTCCAGTCTGTAACGCACTCCCGGGTATCTATTATTCCATATATAAACACCCCGAACCCTTCGATTAGATTCCAGCCTGTAACTCGCTCCCGGGTATCTGCTATTCTATGTAAAAACCCCCCGAACCCTCGATTAAATTCCAGTCTGTGACTCACTCCCGGGTATCTGTTATTCTATATATAAACCCCCCCGAACTCGATAAGATTCCAACCTGTAACTCACTCCCGGGTATCTATTATTCTATATATAAACACCCTGAACCCTCGATTAAATTCCAGTCTCTAACTCACTCCCGGGTATCTGTTATTCTATATATAAACACCCTGAACCCCTCGATTAGATTCCAGTCTGTAACTCACTCCCGGGTATCTGTTATTCTATATATAAACCCGCCGAACCCTCGATTAAATTCCAGTCTGTAACTCACTCCCGGGTATCTGTTATTCTATATATAAACACCCTGAACCCCTCGATTAGATTCCAGTCTGTAACTCACTCCCGGGTATCTGTTATTCTATATATAAACCCCCCGAACCCTCGATTAAATTCCAATCTGTAACTCACTCCCGGGTATCTGTTATTCTATATATAAACAACCGGAACGCCTCGATTAGATTCCAGTCTGTAACTCACTCCCGGGTATCTCTAATTCTATATATAAACTGCCCAGAACCCCTCGATTAAATTCCAGTCTGTAACGCACTCCCAGGTATCTGTTATTCAATGTATAAACCTCACAAACCCCTCGATTAGATTCCAGTCTGTAACTGACTCCCGGGTATCTGTTATTCTATATATAAACCTCACAAACCCCTCAATCAGATTCCAGTCTGTAACTCACTCCCGGGTATCTGTTATTCTATATATAAACACCCCGAACCCTTCAATTAGATTCCAGTCTGTAACTCACTCCCGGGTATCTCTAATTCTATATATAAACTGCCCAGAACCCCTCGATTAAATTCCAGTCTGTAACGCACTCCCGGGTATCTGTTATTCAATATATAAACCTCACAAACCCCTCGATTAGATTCCAGTCTGTAACTGACTCCCGGGTATCTGTTATTCTATATATAAACCTCACAAACCCCTCAATCAGATTCCAGTAGAAACTCACTCCCGGGTATCAGTTATTCTATTTATAAACACCCCGAACCCTTCGATTAGATTCCAGTCTGTAACTCACCCCCGGGTATCTCTAATTCGATATATAAACTGCCCAGAACCCCTCGATTAGATTCCAGTCTGTAACTTGCTCCCGGGTATCTGTTATTCTATATATAAACCACCCGAACCCCTCCATTAGATTCCAGTCTGTAACTCACTCCCGGGTATCTGTTATTCTATATATAAACCACCCGAACCCCTCGATTAGATTCCAGTCTGTAACTCACTCCCGGGTATCTGTTATTCTATATATAAACCCCACCAAACCCCTCGATTAGATTCCAGTCTGTAACTCACTCCCGGGTATCTGTTATTCTATATATAAACCCAACCAAACCCCTCGATTAGATTCCAGTCTGTAACTCACTCCCGGGTATCTGTTATTCTATATATAAACCCCACCAAACCCCTCGATTAGATTCCAGTCTGTAACTCACTCCCGGGTATCTGTTATTCTATATATAAACCCCACCAAACCCCTCGATTAGATTCCAGTCTGTAACTCACTCCCGGGTATCTGTTATTCTATATATAAACCCCACCAAACCCCTCGATTAGATTCCATTCTGTAACTCACTCCCGGGTATCTGTTATTCTATATATAAACCCCACCAAACCCCTCGATTAGATTCCATTCTGTAACTCACTCCCGGGTATCTGTTATTCTATATATAAACCACCCGAACCCCTCGATTAGATTCCAGTCTATAACTCACTCCCAGGTATCTGTTATTCTATATATAAACCCCCCAAACGCCTCAATCAGATTCCAGTCAGAAACTCACTCCCGGGTATCTGTTATTCGATATATAAACCACCCGAACCCCTCGATTAGATTCCAGTCTGTAACTCACTCCCGGGTATCTGTTATTCTATATATAAACCCCACCAAACCCCTCGATTAGATTCCAGTCTGTAACTCACTCCCGGGTATCTGTTATTCTGTATATAAACACCCCGAACCCTCGATTAGATTCCAGTCAGAAACTCACTCCTGGGTATCTGTTATTCTATATTTAAACCCCCCCGAACCCCTCGATTAGATTCCAGTCTGTAACTCACTCCCGGGTATCTGTTATTCTGTATATAAACCCCCCGAACCCCTCGATTAGATTCCAGTCTGTAACGCACTCCCGGGTATCTGTTATTCGATATATAATCCCCCCGAACCCCTCGATTAGATTCCAGTCTGTAACTCACTCCCGGGTATCTGTTATTCTATATATAAAACCCCCGAACCCCTCGATTAGATTCCAGTCTGTAACTCACTGCCGGGTATCTGTTATTCTGTATATAAACCACCCGAACCACTCCATTAGATTCCAGTCTGTAACTCACACCCGGGTGTCTGTTATTCTATATATAAACCCCCCGAACCCCTCGATTAGATTCCAGTCTATAACTCACTCCCGGGTATCTGTTATTCTATATATAAACACCCCGAACCCCTCGATTAGATTCCAGTCTGTAACTCACACCCCGGTATCTGTTATTCTATATATAAACAACCCGAACCCTTCGATTAGTTTCCAGTCTGTAACTCACTCCCGGGTATCTGTTATTCGATATATAAACACCCCGAACCCCTCGATTAGATTCCAGTCTGTAACTCACTCCCGGGTATCTCGAACTCTTTCTATAAACTGCCCAGAACCTCTCGATTAAATTCCAGTCTGTAACTCACTCCCGGGTATCTGTTATTCTATACATAAACAGACCGAACCCTTCGATTAGATTCCAGTCTGTAACTCACTCCCGGGTATCTCGAACTCTATATATAAACTGCCCAGAACCTCTCGATTAAATTCCAGTCTGTAACTCACTCCCGGGTACCTGTTATTCTACGTATAAATCCAGGAACCTCTCGATTAGATTCCAGTCTGTAACTCACCCCCGGGTATCTGTTATTCTATCCATAAACAGACCGAACCCCTAGATTCGATTGCAGTCTGTAACTCACTCCCGGGTATCTGTTATTCTATATATAAACCCCACCAAACCCCTCGATTAGATTCCAGTCTGTAACTCACTCCCGGGTATCTGTTATTCTGTATATAAACCCCCCGAACCCTTCGATTAGATTCCAGTCTGCAACTCACACCCGGGTATCTGTTATTCTATATATAAACCCCCCCGAACCCCTCGATTAGATTCCAGTCTGTAACTCACTCCCGGGTATCTGTTATTCTGTATATAAACCTCCTGAACCCCTCGATTAGATTCCAGTCTGTAACTCACTCCCGGGTATCTGTTATTCTATATATAAACCCCCCGAAACCTTCGATTAGATTCCAGTCTGTAACTCACACCAGGGTATCTGTTATTCTATATATAAACCCCCCGAACCGCTCGATTAGATTCCAGTCTGTAACTCACTCCCGGGTATCTGTTATTCTATATATAAACCCCCCCGAACCCCTCGATTAGATTCCAGTCTGTAACTCACTCCCGGGTATCTGTTATTCTATATATAAACCATCCGAACCCTTCGATTAGATTCCAGTCTGTAACTCACTCCCGGGTATCTGTTATTCTATATATAAACACCCCGAACCCCTCGATTAGATTCCAGTCTGTAACTCACTCCTGGGTATCTGTTATTCTATATATAAACCATCCGAACCCTTCGATTAGATTCCAGTCTGTATCTCACTCCCGGAGATCTGTTATTCTATATATAAACACCCCGAACCCCTCGATTAGATTCCAGTCTGTAACTCACTCCTGGGTATCTGTTATTCTATATATAAACCATCCGAACCCTTCGATTAGATTCCAGTCTGTATCTCACTCCCGGAGATCTGTTATTCTATATATAAACACCCCGAACCCCTCGATTAGATTCCAGTCTGTAACTCACTCCCGGGTATCTGTTATTCTATATATAAACCCCCTGAACCCCTCGATTAGATTCCAGTCTGTAACTCACTCCTGGGTATCTGCTATTCTATATTTAAACCCCCCCGAACCCCTCGATTAGATTCCAGTCTGTAACTCACTCCCGGGTATCTGTTATTCTATATATAAACCATCCGAACCCTTCGATTAGATTCCAGTCTGTATCTCACTCCCGGAGATCTGTTATTCTATATATAAACCGCCTGAACTCGATTAGATTCCAGTCTGTAACTCACTCCCGGGTATCTGTTATTCTATATATAAACCCACCCCGAACCCCTCGATTAGATTCCAGTCTGTAACTCACTCCCGGGTATCTGTCATTCTATATAAAAATCACCCGAACGTCTCGATTAGATTCCAGTCTGTAACGCACTCCCGGGTATCTGTTATTCGATATATAAACCCCCCGAACCCCTCGATTAGATTCCAGTCTGTAACTCACTCCCGGGTATCTGTTATTCTATATATAAACCCCCCCGAACCCCTCGATTAGATTCCAGTCTGTAACTCACTCCCGGGTATCTGTTATTCTATATATAAACCCCCCCGAACCCCTCGATTAGATTCCAGTCTGTAACGCACTCCCGGGTATCTGTTATTCGATATATAAACCCCCCGAACCCCTCGATTAGATTCCAGTCTGTAACTCACTCCCGGGTATCTGTTATTCTATATATAAACCCCCCCGAACCCCTCGATTAGATTCCAGTCTGTAACTCACTCCCGGGTATCTGTTATTCTATATATAAAGCCTCCGAACCCCTCGATTAGATTCCAGTCTGTAACTCACTCCTGGGTTCTGTTATTTATATATAGAACCCCCCGAACCCCTCGATTCAATTCCAGTCTGTAACTCACTCCCGGGTATCTGTTATTCAATAAATAAACCCCACGAACCTCTCGATTAGATTCCAGTCTGTAACTCACTCCCGGGTATCTGTTATTCAATATATAAACCCCCCGAACCTCTCCATTAGATTCCAGTCTGTAACTCACTCCCGGGTATCTGTTATTCTATGTATAAACACCCCGAACCCCTCGATTAGATTCCAGTCTGTAACTCACTCCCGGGTATCTGTTATTCTATATATAAACCCCCCGAACCTCTCGATTACATTCCAGTCTGTAACTCACTCCCGGGTATCTGTTATTCGATATATAAACACCCCGAACTCCTCGATTAGATTCCAGCCTGCAACTCACTCCCGGGTTTCTGTTATTCTATATATAAACACCCCGAACCCCTCGATTAGATTCCAGTCTGTAACTCACTCCCAGGTATCTGTTATTCTATATATAAACCTCCCCGAACCCCTCGATTAGATTCCAGTCTGTAACTCACTTCCGGGTATCTGTTATTCTATATATAAACTCCCCGAACCCCTCGATTAGATTCCAGTCTGTAACTCACTCCCGGGTATCTGTTATTCGATATATAAACCCCCCGATTAGATTCCAGTCTGTAACTCACTCCCGGGTATCTGTTATTCTATATATAAACTCCCCGAACCCCTCGATTAAATTCCAGTCTGTAACTCACTCCCGGGTATCTGTTATTCGATATATAAACCCCCCGATTAGATTCCAGTCTGTAACTCACTCCCAGGTATCTGTTATTCTATATATAAACTCCCCGAACCCCTCGATTAGATTCCAGTCTGTAACTCACTCCCGGGTATCTGTTATTCTCTATATAAACCTCCCCGAACCCCTCGATTAGATTCCAGTCTGTAACTCACTCCCGGGTATCTGTTATTCTATATATAAACCCCCCCGAACCCCTCGATTAGATTCCAGTCTGTAACTCACTTCCGGGTATCTGTTATTCGATATATAAACCCCCCGATTAGATTCCAGTCTGTAACTCACTCCCGGGTATCTGTTATTCTATATATAAACTCCCCGAACCCCTCGATTAGATTCCAGTCTGTAACTCACTCCCGGGTATCTGTTATTCTATATATAAACCCCCCGAACCCCTCGATTAGATTCCAGTCTGTAACTCACTCCCAGGTATCTGTTATTCGATATATAAACCACCCGAACCCCTCGATTAGATTCCAGTCTGTAACTCACTCCCGGGTATCTGTTATTCGATATATAAACCCCCCGATTAGATTCCAGTCTGTAACTCACTCCCGGGTATCTGTTATTCTATATATAAACACCCTGAACCCCTCGATTAGATTCCAGTCTGTAACTCACTCCCGGGTATCTGTTATTCTATATATAAACACCCTGAACCCCTCGATTAGATTCCAGTCTGTAACTCACTCCCGGGTATCTGTTATTCTATATATAAACCCCCCGAACCCCTCGATTAGATTCCAGTCTGTAACTCATGGCTCTGTCTTGCTCCTAACTCCCTGAATCCCTTGCTTCGGCCTGAACCTCTCTGATTGCTCGACGGTTCTGTCGTCCGATTGGCGCAGCGTCTCTCTTGCGCGCGCCCGTGCCCGGAGTCCGGCAACTTCCCCCGCTACTGCGCAGTGCTTCCCTTTACCTTGCTCTAGACGCCCGGGGTTCCGGCGGCCTCCTCTAGTCCCAGGTTGCGACGGGGCCTCCCCCCAGCGGGGGTGGCCTCTCGGCTCCTCCTGCTGGCCGCCGCCGCCGCTGCAGCAGGACCCCCCCTCTGCCGGCTCCGCAGGTACTCCTTGTAGTTCTTGGTCAGCAGGGTGTAGAGGAAGGGGTTGACGCAGCTGTTCCCGTATGTGAGGCAGGTCACCAGGTTGTTGATCAGGCCTTGGGTCTTGAAGGAGACCCGGAAGGGCTCGGCGTAGAGTGGCACCAGCTGCCAGCTCCAGAAAGGCAGGAAGCAGGCCCAGTAGGTGAGGACGATGACGAAGATCAGGCCGAGGACCTTGAGCCTCGGGGAGCGGCGGACAATGGTGCGGGTCTGCGAGAGCCAGTAGGCCCGGGCCAGGCCTGCGTAGAGGTAGCCGATGACCAGGCCCGGCGCCAGCAGGCTGGTGCCGAAGAGGACCGTGAGGTACAGCTTGTTGCTCTCCTCGCTCCAGGCCGGCGTGCAGAGCCTCCGCACCGAGCCGTCGTCCAACAGCCTCTCCTCCACGTGGATGGCGATCATCAGCGGCAGGGTGAGGCAGAAGGAGAGCAGCCAGATCAGCAGGGTGACGGCCCGGCGGTGGGGCGCCCGGGCTCCGCCGGCCGCCCCCGCCAGGGGCCGGGTGACGGCCACGTACCGCTCGCTGCTCATGGCTGTCAGGGTGAAGATGCTGGCGTGCATGGTCAGGAGGTCGAGGGTCAGCAGGACCCGGCAGCCGGCCTCCCCGAAGGGCCAGTCCTTGACGGCGCTGTTGTAGACGATGAACGGGACGGTGGAGAGGTACAGCAGGTCTGCCAGCGCCAGGTTGACGATGTGGACGTACATGGAGGCCCGGCAGCGCAGGGAGCGGCACATGAGCACCAGGATGTAGGCGTTGCCCGCCGTGCCGCCCAGGCACATCAGCGACAGGACGGCGCCGATCAGGGCGGACACCACCAGCTCGTCGGGGGAGGGCCCCGGGGAGCGCCAGCCGCCCGAGTTGTTGAGGAGCGACTGGGAGTCGTTGGATGCCTTGGTGACCTCCATGTTCCTCCAGAGCCCCCGGTCGGGGCAGGGCCCCACCACGGCTTCTCCCAACCGAGCCGCCGGCCTGGGCAGACGGGAGCGTAACTGTGCTCTTCAAAACTCAGCTCAGAGCCACTGGCTCACGACACCGGGCATCCCCTCTCGCAAACTTCTGACAATCTCTCTCTCTCCAAATCTTCTTTCTGGCGTCTGAGAGAGAGTTGGCTCGGAAATCGCACCTTCCCCAGAAATTTCTGTGAAGCATCAGATTCTTCACTGCTCCTCTCCCTCTCCCTCCCTCTCTCTCTCTCTCTCTGTTTCTCGAGTCTGTCCCGTCCCACCGCGATCCCAGACATTCCAAACTCCCTGCTGCTCCCGGCATTAAACCAACCACTGATGTCAATACAGGAGATGGACAGACTGAGAGAGAGAGACAGTTCCAAACACCTGCCTGACTGCACATAGAGGGAGAGAGAGAGAGAGAGACGGAGAGAGAGAGGCAGCGAGTGATAGACAGAGAGAGAGAGCGAGACAGACAGAGAGAGAGAGACGGACAGAGAGAGACAGAGAGAGAGAGAGAGAGGCAGCGAGAGATAGACAGAGAGAGAGAGCGAGACAGACAGAGAGAGAGAGACGGAGAGAGAGAGACAGAGAGAAAGAGACAGAGAGAGAGAGAGAGAGGCAGCGAGAGATAGACAGAGAGAGACAAAAAGACAGACCAGAAGAGAGACAGAGAGAGAAACAGAGAGAGTGGGATAAAGAAAGTGAGAAAAAGAGACAGAGACACAGACAGAGAGAGACAGAGAGAGAGAGGCAAAGAGAGAGAGAGAGACAGAGAGGAAGAGAGACAGAGAGAGACAGAAACAGAGAGAAAGACAGAGAAACTGAGAGAGAATGAGAGAGAGACAGAGAGAGAGACAGAAACAGCGAGAGACGGAGAGAGAGAGACAGGGGGAGAGAGAGAGAGAGTCAGAGAGAGATATCAGCTGATATTTAACAGGGGGTGGTGTGGGAGATAAAGTGAATTGTCCTGAGGGTAAATTTTTAACAGTTACAAACAATACAACAATCCAAACAATCCCTCAGTTATTACTCCACATCAACTCAGCTATCGGAGGGGAACTTGCAGGTGGTGGTGTTCCCATTGCGTCTGCTGCCCTTGTCCTTCTAGTTGGTAAAGGTCGTGGGTTTGGGCGGCGCTGTCTCAGGAGCCTTGGTGCATTGCTGCAGTGCATCGTGTAGATGGTACACACTGCTGCCACTGTGCGTCGGTGGTGGAGGGAGTGAATGTTTGTAGATGGGGTGCCAATCAAGCGGGCTGCTTTGTCCTGGATGGTGTCGAGCTTCTTGAGTCTTGTTGGAGCTGCACCCATCCAGGCAAGTGGAGAGTATTCCATCACACTCCTGACTTGTGCCTTGTAGATGGTGGGACAGGCTTTGGGGAGTCAGGAGGTGAGTTACTTGCCGCAGGATTCCCAGCCTCTGACCTGCTCTTGTAGCCACGGTATGTATATGGCTACTCCAGTTCAGTTTCTGGTCAATGGCAGCCCCTAGGATGTTGATCGTGGGGGGATTCAGCGATGGTAATGCCGTTGAATGTCAAGGGGAGATGGTTAGATTTTCTCTTGTTGGAGATGTACTGAGGGAGTGCTGCACTGTCAGAGGGAGATGTATATACTCTCGGACTTGATCTCCATAATCCAGACCGACACTCCCCCGGTGTCAGTACTGAGGGAGTGCTGCACTGTCGGAGGGAGATGTATATACTCTAGGACTTGATCTCCATAATCCAGACCGACACTCCCCTGGTGCCAGTACTGAGGGAGTGCTGCACTGTCGGAGGGAGATGTATACACTCTAGGACTTGATCTCCATAATCCAGGCCGACACTCCCCCGGTGTCAGTACTGAGGGAGTGCTGCACTGTCGGAGGGAGATGTATATACTCTCGGACTTGATCTCCATAATCCAGGCCGACACTCCCCCGGTGTCAGTACTGAGGGAGTGCTGCACTGTCGGAGGGAGATGTATATACTCTAGGACTTGATCTCCATAATCCAGACCGACACTCCCCTGGTGCCAGTACTGAGGGAGTGCTGCACTGTCGGAGGGAGATGTATATACTCTAGGACTTGATCTCCATAACCCAGGCCGACACTTCCCGGTGTCAGTACTGAGGGAGTGCTGCACTGTCGGAGGGAGATGTATATACTCTAGGACTTGATCTCCATAATCCAGGCCGACACTCCCCCGGTGTCAGTACTGAGGGAGTGCTGCACTGTCGGAGGGAGATGTATATACTCTAGGACTTGATCTCCATAATTCAGGCCGACACTTCCCCGGTGTCAGTACTGAGGGAGTGCTGCACTGTCAGAGGGAGATGTATATACTCTAGGACTTGATCTCTATAATCCAGACCGACACTTCCCCGGTGTCAGTACTGAGGGAGTGCTGCACTGTCGGAGGGAGATGTATATACTCTAGGACTTGATCTCTATAATCCAGACCGACACTCCCCTGGTGTCAGTACTGAGGGAGTGCTGCACTGTCGGAGGGAGATGTATATACTCTAGGACTTGATCTCTATAATCCAGACCGACACTCCCCTGGTGTCAGTACTGAGGGAGTGCTGCACTGTCAGAGGGAGATGTATATATTCTCGGACTTGATCTCCATAATCCAGACCGACACTCGATACTGACTCTTCAGGCTCTCAGAGGTACTGACAGTAAACCTACCCCGACTGCGCGCTCTGTCTCTGTCCGGTCCTCTGACACCCCAGCACGCCTCAGCTTCCGACTCATTGGACTCATCCAATGAGATATCCGGACTGGTCGGCCGCAGAGGAATGTTTTAAGGAGTGTCTTAAAGGAGGGGAGAGAGAGAGAGAGAGAGAGGCAGAGAGGTTCAGGGAAGGACACCCAGAGCTCGGGGTCCCCCGCCCCAGGGGCAGCCGAAGACACGGTCGCCAAAGGCGGAGCGATGGGAATCGGGGAGGGAAGCTCGAGAGGCCGAGATTGGAGGAGCGGTGGAGATCTCGGAGGGTTGTAGGGGCTGGAGGAGGTGACAGAGATAGGGAGGGGGAGGGCGGGAGATTGTTGGAACTGTCACCTGAGGTGAGGGGACTTTATCCAAACCAAGACCCGTTCGACATAAATCAACCACTCTGACATTTAATTAAAAGATAACACACAGGACTGGATTTCAGCACAGGCAAATCCAAGAACAATGTGGGAACGCCCGAAGTCATGAGAGAGACTCAATGTGGCAGGACAGGTACAGCACAGGGGTTAGATACAGAGTAAAGCTCCCTCTACACTGTCCCCATCAAACACTCCCCAGGACAGGTACAGTACGGGGTGTTAGATACAGAGTAAAGCTCCCTCTACACTGTCCCCCATCAAACACTCCCAGGACAGATACAGCACGGGGGTTAGATACAGAGTAAAGCTCCCTCTACACTGTCCCCCATCAAACACTCCCCAGGACAGGTACAGTATGGGGTGTTAGATACAGAGTAAAGCTCCCTCTACACCGTCCCCCATCAAACACTCCCCAGGACAGGTACAGCACGGGGGGGTTAGATACAGAGTAAAGCTCCCTCTACACTGTCCCCCATCAAACACTCCCAGGACAGGTACAGCACGGGGGGTTAGATACAGAGTAAAGCTCCCTCTACACTGTCCCCCATCAAACACTCCCCAGGACAGGAACAGTGTCCCACGTTCAATATGGCCTCACTGCTTAGCTCTGCTGTCTCGGAATCCAGCGACAGGTCTTTGCGTGAAAGAGAGAGAGAGAGAGAGAGAGGGAGAGAGGGAGAGAGATGATGCCCATTCTGCTCGCCCTAGGCTCGGGTTTTGCAGACAAATAATAACATTCACATCTGTTTGCCAGGCTCGTGGTTTGTGTACAGAGAATGTCCTGTTCACTCCTTCCCAATGCCTGGCCAGCTCCGACACTGCGTAGATAAACACACTTAATGTGCACAACAGCAGCTCGCCTTTCATCTCCCATTGGGAGATGCACGTCAAGGCAAAGGCTGGGGAACAGGGAGTGCAGCACCATATACAAACCTCGGAAAAATGCTCCCCGGTGTCAGTACTGAGGGAGTGCTGCACTGTCAGAGGGAGATGTATATACTCTAGGACTTGATCTCGATAATCCAGGCCGACACTCCCCCGGTGTCAGTACTGAGAGAGTGCTGCACTGTCGGAGGGAGATGTATATACTCTAGGATTTGATCTCCATAATCCAGGCCGACACTCCACCGGTGTCAGTACTGAGGGAGTGCTGCACTGTCGGAGGGAGATGTCTATACTCTAGGACTTGATCTCCATAATCCAGGCCGACACTCCCCCGGTGTCAGTACTGAGGGAGTGCTGCACTGTCAGAGGGAGATGTATATACTCTAGGATTTGATCTCCATAATCCAGACCGACACTCCCCCGGTGTCAGTACTGAGGGAGTGCTGCACTGTCAGAGGGAGATGTATATACTCTAGGACTTGATCTCCATAATCCAGACCGACACTCCCCCGGTGTCAGTACTGAGGGAGTGCTGCACTGTCGGAGGGAGATGTATATACTCTAGGATTTGATCTCCATAATCCAGACCGACACTCCCCCGGTGTCAGTACTGAGGGAGTGCTGCACTGTCGGAGGGAGATGTATATACTCTAGGACTTGATCTCCATAATCCAGACCGACACTCCCCCGGTGTCAGTACTGAGGGAGTGCTGCACTGTCAGAGGGAGATGTATATACTCTAGGACTTGATCTCCATAATCCAGACCGACACTCCCCCGGTGTCAGTACTGAGGGAGTGCTGCACTGTCAGAGGGAGATGTATATACTCTAGGACTTGATCTCCATAATCCAGACCGACACTCCCCCGGTGTCAGTACTGAGGGAGTGCTGCACTGTCGGAGGGAGATGTATATACTCTAGGACTTGATCTCGATAATCCAGGCCGACACTCCCCCGGTGTCAGTACTGAGGGAGTGCTGCACTGTCGGGGCTGCCGTCTTTCAGGATGATACGTGAATCTGAGGGGCCCCCGTCTGTCCTCTCAGGCGGGTGGGGATCTCCCCCGTGTCCTGGGGGGCCCAGTATTTAACCCTCAACCAACATCACTGAATAAACAGATGGATTTGGCTGGTTCTCGCTTCATGGGATCGTGCTGTGCGCAGCTTGGCCGCCGCGTCTCCGACATTCCAAAGTCGGCCGCAGGGCAGAAATCCGGCCTCGGTGCGCTCTGCACACATCCCGGGGCGACGAAAGGGGCCAGATAAATTGAGAGCCCTGGTCTGGAGTTGTGGGGGGGGGGCGCGGGCGGGGTGGGGCGTGGAACCCCAGAGCTTTCCCTCCTCTGGGCTATAAAGTTTCCGGGTACAACCACTTCCCCCTCGCAAGATCGGCGAGGGGCAGGAGAGGGCGAACGGCTGCTTTCCGGGTGCAAGGGGGAGTTTTTGGAAAGAGATGGGGAGGACGGGACTTTGCCGCCCAGATCTGCCTTCCTTATTCTGGCCCGAGCTCACTTGGCTGCAAAAAAAAACTCTGACAGGAAAATCAATTTTCTCCTTCTTCGCACGACATTCGTGTCCGATTACAGTCTGCATGAGCAATGCCGTCTGGAAATAAACTGCAAAAGCAGCAGGAGTTGAGCTGGGGGGGTGGAATGTCGGTCTGGATTATGGAGATCAGGTCCTCGAGTATATACATCTCCCTCCGACAGTGCAGCACTCCCTCAGTACTGGCACCGGGGGAGTGTCGGTCTGGATTATAGAGATCAAGTCCTAGAATATATACATCTCCCTCCGACAGTGCAGCACTCCCTCAGTACTGACACCGGGGGAGTGTCGGTCTGGATTATGGAGATCAGGTCCTCGAGTATATACATCTCCCTCCGACAGTGCAGCACTCCCTCAGTACTGACACCGGGGGAGTGTCGGTCTGGATTATGGAGATCAAGTCCTAGAGTATATACATCTCCCTCCGACAGTGCAGCACTCCCTCAGTACTGGCACCGGGGAGTGTCGGTCTGGATTATGGAGATCAAGTCCTAGAGTATATACATCTCCCTCCGACAGTGCAGCACTCCCTCAGTACTGGCACCGGGGAGTGTCGGTCTGGATTATGGAGATCAAGTCCTAGAGTATATACATCTCCCTCCGACAGTGCAGCACTCCCTCAGTACTGGCACCGGGGGAGTGTCGGTCTGGATTATGGAGATCAAGTCCTAGAGTATATACATCTCCCTCCGACAGTGCAGCACTCCCTCAGTACTGACACCGGTGGAATGTCGGTCTGGATTATGGAGATCAGGTCCTCGAGTATATACATCTCCCTCCGACAGTGCAGCACTCCCTCAGTACTGACACCGGGGGAGTGTCGGTCTGGATTATGGAGATCAAGTCCTAGAGTATATACATCTCCCTCCGACAGTGCAGCACTCCCTCAGTACTGGCACCGGGGAGTGTCGGTCTGGATTATGGAGATCAAGTCCTAGAGTATATACATCTCCCTCCGACAGTGCAGCACTCCCTCAGTACTGGCACCGGGGGAGTGTCGGTCTGGATTATGGAGATCAAGTCCTAGAGTATATACATCTCCCTCCGACAGTGCAGCACTCCCTCAGTACTGACACCGGGGGAGTGTCGGTCTGGATTATGGAGATCAAGTCCTAGAGCATATACATCTCCCTCCAACAGTGCAGCACTCCCTCAGTACTGACACCGGGGGAGTGTCGGCCTGGATTATGGAGATCAAGTCCTAGAGTATATACATCTCCCTCCAACAGTGCAGCACTCCCTCAGTACTGACACCGGGGGAGTGTCGGCCTGGATTATGGAGATCAAGTCCTAGAGTATATACATCTCCCTCCAACAGTGCAGCACTCCCTCAGTACTGACACCGGGGGAGTGTCGGTCTGGATTATGGAGATCAAGTCCTAGAGTATATACATCTCCCATCGACAGTGCAGCACTCCCTCAGTACTGACACCGGGGGAGTGTCGGTCTGGATTATGGAGATCAAGTCCTCGAGTATATACATCTCCCTCTGACAGTGCAGCACTCACTCAGTACTGACACCGGGGAGGGTGAATGAACAGTCTGGTTACTTGCTCATGCCAGTGTACCAGGGCCTGCTGCCAGCTCGATGTGTTTGTGTTCCTGACCCACTTGCTGACCTGACCACTGTAACAAACAGACACTAAAGTCTCCACATTCCAGGGCCCTGTATCTCTGCCCTTTTGCTTTTCTTTGACGTTGGTGTGTCACATTTCCCTCTCGTGTGGGACTGGAGCCAGCAAACGGGTTCCAGGGCTGCCAACCGCGATGGGAGAGCGAGGGAGAGGAGGTTGGGAGCGGAGGGGCCGTGTGAAATTCCACCACGAGTCTGGGGAACAAAATCGCGGGAGGGTTTTTGCGGCTTCTGTTTTCTGGAGAGATCGGATTCCCGGCCTGGGCAGGATTGGATTGTGCGAACTAGGCCAAACTCCCGGGCCAGGACTAACAGTAACAGCAGGCGGCCCAGAGAGGGACAACACAGCTCTGTCTGACAGAGAAATATTAGCAGTAACTGGTGAAGAGGGCCAGAGAGAGAGAGAGAGGGGGAGGGAGGGAGTGAGAGAGAGAGAGGTAGAGGCGAAGATAGAGACAGAAAGACAGATACAGAGAGAGAGACAGAGAGAGGGGGGACAGAGATAGAGAGAGAGAGAGGGAGTGAGAGAGAGACAGAGGCAGAGGCGAAGATAGAGACAGAAAGACAGAGACAGAGAGAGAGAGATACAGAGAGACAGAGAGAGAGGGGGACAGAGCGACAGAGAGAGAGAGAGGCAGAGGTGAAGATAGAGACAGAAAGACAGATACACAGAGAGAGAGAGAGAGAGAGAGATACAGAGAAACAGAGAGCGAG
>NC_090415.1:1734365-1766865 GCF_036365525.1 Heterodontus francisci
GGGGCTGCTGTCACAGTCAGCGAAAGCGTCGCACACAGACAGCCTCACAGTTCCTGAATGATCATTCCGGCTCTCGGCAGGGGTGGAGTTAATAATTCTCTTCGATCAACACCTCACAGAGGTCAACGGCATGGTTTTAAACACCGCTTGCTCGCAGAGCACTCCTGTCGCAGGGAGCAGACGGAAGATTCAGCGCGCAGACGGAGCGTCTGCCCTGTTGGTATCGGTGAGCCCGACTGCGCCCGGGTCTCCCGCGCTGGCCCGTACTGTTCGCTGTTGCACCTGGCAGCGCGGGGACTAATTCCTGGACGGGGCTGTTCATTATTCCGCCATTAACGCTCTCTCCGGACCCGTCTGCCTTTTCGTCCAACCCCTCGCGCTCCCTCCCCCTGCGTGGCCTGACACCTGCGCCCTTCCACCTCTCCTGCCCTCCGCCCGATCGCACCCCTTCCCCGATTTTCACCCGCTCGAGGACCGACGGCATTTCTCACCTTTGCCACTTCTGATGAAAGGTCAGGGACCCGAAACGTCAACTCTGCTGCTCTCTCTCTCTCTCTCTCCCCCCCCCCTCCAGCACTTTCCCGTTTCAAGTTCCGTTTCGCAGAGGGGGAGGCGCGGGGGAGCGAGAATGTTGTCCGAGGACCTCGACACCCCGAGCCCCTGGGACCCTCGGCGCCACGACGACGCCGGCCAGGAGCTCTGCGACTTTGTCACCCGGGCTGCGGCTCACATCATGAGGGCCCTTGAGCAGCCCCGGAGGAACAGGTCGTCCAGGCGGAGACTCAACCACCAACGCTTCCTGCGGAATCAGATCGCCAGGTGAGGAGGGCGCGTGAGCACGGTCGATGCATGACGCTTCTCGTCATTCATTCATGGCATGCAGCCGTCAATTCCTTCGTTGCCCATCCGTAAGGGACCGTTGAGAAGTCCGTGGTCAGCCCTGTTTTTGAACGGCTGCGGACCGTTTGGTGTCGGTGCAGGCACAGCGCTGTTTTGGGAGGGAGTTCCACGATTCGGACCCAGTGCGAATGAAGCAACAATAACTCAGTGCATTTAAATAGCCCCTTTTAACCCAGTAAACTGTCCCCAAACAGAATCACGGGAGCGACTGTCGAACACGATTTTGACGCCTCCGCCCCCCACCACCACCCACCCTCCAGCGACGTGAGGAGATATTAGGGACGGGCCAACTAAAGTTGGGTGGAAGAGGTAGGTTTTGAGGAGCTCTTAAAGGAGGGGAGGGAGGGAGAGAGCGAGAGGGGTTTCGGGAGGGGATTCCAGAGCTCGGGGACCCCTCCCTGCACCCCCCACCCCCCCCAAGGCAGCTGAAGGCACGGCAGCCAATGGCGGAGCGATGGGAATCGGGGGGGGGAGGTGCTCAAGAGGCCGGGATCGGAGGAGCGCAGAGATCTCGGAGGGTTGTAGGGGCTGGAGGAAGTGACAAAGGACAGACAGGTGGCAGATGAAATTTAACGCAGAGAAATGTGTAAGGAGGCTGCAAAGGGATATAGGTAGGTTAAATGAGTGGGCAGATGGAGTATAATGTGGGAAAGTGGGAAATTGTCCGTTTTGGCAGGAAGAATAAAAAAGAAGCATATTATCAAAATGGTGAGAGATTGCAGAGCTCTGAGATGCAGAGGGATCTGGGTGTCCCAGTGCATGAATCGCAAAAGGTTAGTATGCAGGTACAGCACGTAATAAGGAAAGCTAATAGAATGTTATCGTTTATCGAGAGGGGAATTGAATATAAAAGTAGGGAGGTTATGCTTCAGCTATACAGGACATTGGTGAGACCACATCTGGAGTACTGTGTACAGTAATGCTCTCCTTATTTAAGGAACGATGTAAATGTGTTGGAGGCAGTTCAGAGAAGGTTTACTAGACTAATACCTGGAATGGACGGGCTGTCTTACGAGGAAAGATTGGACAGGCTAGGCTTGTATCCGCTGGAGTTTAGAAGAGTAAGAGGCAACTTGATTGAAACATATAAGATCCTGAGGGGTCTTGACAGGGTGGATGTGGAAAGGATGTTTCCCCTTGTGGGAGAATCTCGAACTAGGGGGGTCACTGTTTAACAATAAGGGGTCACCCATTTAAGACAGAGATGAGGAGAAATTGTTTCTCTCAGAGGGTGGTGAGTCTTTGGAACTCTCTTCCTCAAAAGGCAGTGGAAACAGAGTCTTTGAATATTTTTAAGGCAGAGGTAGATAGATTCTTGATAAGCAAGAGGGTGAAAGGTTATCGGGGGTAGCTGGGAATGTGTAGTAATCAGTTCAGGCATGAACTTATTGAATGGTGGAGCAAGCTCGAGGGGCCGAGTGGCCTATTCCTGTTCCAAATTCGTATGTTTGTATAACAGTGTAGAGGGAGCTTTACTCTGTATCTAACCTCCCCCTGCTGTACCTGTCCTGGGGAGTGTTTGATGGGGACAGTGTAGAGGGAGTTTTACTCTGTATCTAACCCCCGTGCTGTCTCTCTTCCCCACCTTGCCAGGAACCACATGGAGCCGGAAACCAGCCAGAAGCAGAACGCTGAGCCCTCTGTCCCGTCCGCCACATCGCCGAAGGAGACGACGACTTCGCGGAGAGGCGTGCCGGAGGGTCGGGGCCGGGGGTTCGTGGGTTTCAAGAGAGGGTGGGGCGCGGGCTCCAGGAGTCGCGGGCCGGTCCGGAAGGCTGCCTCGGAGGAACCGGAGGGCTTCCTGGGGGTGGCGCGGGCGTTCCCGGCCACTGCTCCGGAGGGAAGCGTCGGGGTCGGAGGGAGAGGGGCATGCAGCACGGAGACTCTCTTCCGGGGGACGCGGGCTGGGGACCGAGGGGACGGGCAGCCTGAATGGGCTCCTTCTGCACTGTAAACGACCGCGCGCCTGGACGCTCTTCCCAAAGTGGCGATTAAACCGTTGGACTGTCGTCAATTTATTTGGGTCCCGCGTGCTTGAAAAACTGGGCTTTGGTCCGGCCACGCCTGGAGTATTGTGTACAGCGTTGGTCTCCATTCCTAAGGGAGGATATACGTATCCGAGTGGAAGTGCAACGAAGGTTTCCTGGACTGATTCCCGGGAGGAGGGGTTAGGGCTGTCCCACATGGAGAGACTGACGTGTACAATTCGGAGAGGGGGTTTGACAGGGTAGATGCTGAGAGGCAGTTTCCCCCCCACTCCCCCGCCACCACCCCCCCCCCCCCCCCCGTGGTCGTAGAGTCCAGAACTGGCGGGACGGGGCGTCGCAATCACAGGATAAGGGGTCGGCACGTTTGGGACTGAGACGGGGAGAGATTTCTTCACCCCGAGCGTTTGTGATTCCTTGGAGTTCTCGAGCCACAGCCCCTCGAGGCTGCTCCCCTCATTCAACCCGATCGCGGCCGATCTCCTACCTCAACTCCCCTCCATTCCCTCGGCGCCCAAACATCTCTCCATCTCCGTCCTGAATGAACGAATGAGGGTCCACAGCACTCTGGGGGGGGTCGAGAATTCCAAAGATGCACAATCCTCAGCATGAACCCTCATATCAACATGGATAATGGAGATCAAGTCCCAGAATATATACATCTCCCTCCGACAGTGCAGCACTCCCTCAGTACTGACACCGGGGGAGTGTCGGTCTGGATAATGGAGATCAAGTCCTAGAGTATATACATCTCCCTCCGACAGTGCAGCACTCCCTCAGTACTGACACCGGGGGAGTGTCGGTCTGGATTATAGAGATCAAGTCCTAGAGTATATACATCTCCCTCCGACAGTGCAGCACTCCCTCAGCACTGGCACCGGGGGAGTGTCGGCCTGGATTATGGAGATCAAGTCCTAGAGTATATACATCTCCCTCCGACAGTGCAGCACTCCCTCAGTACTGACACCGGGGAGTGTCGGTCTGGATTATGGAGATCAAGTCCTAGAGTATATACATCTCCCTCCGACAGTGCAGCACTCCCTCAGTACTGGCACCGGGGGAGTGTCGGCCTGGATTATGGAGATCAAGTCCTAGAGTATATACATCTCCCTCCGACAGTGCAGCACTCCCTCAGTACTGACACCGGGGAGTGTCGTTCTGGATTATGGAGATCAAGTCCTAGAGTATATACATCTCCCTCCGACAGTGCAGCACTCCCTCAGTACTGACACCGGGGGAGTGTCGGTCTGGATAATGGAGATCAAGTCCTAGAGTATATACATCTCCCTCCGACAGTGCAGCACTCCCTCAGTACTGACACGGGGGAGTGTCGGTCTGGATAATGGAGATCAAGTCCTAGAGTATATACATCTCCCTCCGACAGTGCAGCACTCCCTCAGTACTGGCACCGGGGGAGTGTCGGTCTGGATTATGGAGATCAAGTCCCAGAGTATATACATCTCCCTCCGACAGTGCAGCACTCCCTCAGTACTGACACCGGGGAGTGTCGGTCTGGATTATGGAGATCAAGTCCTAGAGTATATACATCTCCCTCCGACAGTGCAGCACTCCCTCAGTACTGACACCGGGGGAGTGTCGGTCTGGATTATGGAGATCAAGTCCCAGAGTATATACATCTCCCTCCGACAGTGCAGCACTCCCTCAGTACTGACACCGGGGAGTGTCGGTCTGGATTATGGAGATCAAGTCCTAGAGTATATACATCTCCCTCCGACAGTGCAGCACTCCCTCAGTACTGACACCGGGGGAGTGTCGGCCTGGATTTTATGGAGCTCAAGTCCGAGAGTATATACATCTCCCACCGACAGTGCAGCACTCCCTCAGTACTGACACCGGGGGAGTGTCGGTCTGGATTATGGAGATCAAGTCCTAGAGTATATACATCTCCCTCCGACAGTGCAGCACTCCCTCAGTACTGACACCGGGGGAGTGTCGGCCTGGATTATTGAGATCAAGTCCTAGAGTATATACATCTCCCTCCGACAGTGCAGCACTCCCTCAGTACTGGCACCGGGGGAGTGTCGGCCTGGATTTTATGGAGCTCAGGTCCGAGAGTGTATACACGGAATGGCGGGACTGTGCTGTGAGGAGAGATTGAGCAGACGGGGCCCCTATTCTGTGGGAGTCCAGGTGATCTCATTGAAGCCTACAAAATTCTTACAGGGCTCGAGTTAACAAGTTGTGAATCCACCAGGCTAACTTAACGAATTACATGACAAGATTCCACGTTTTGTGTCTTTTGTTATCACTAAACCAAAGGAAATTGCCCCATTAACAGAATAGCATTTTGGAAGTAGCCGGTATCGCGAATTACAAAGGTATTTTCCTTATCGATGCTCTCTGTTATACAGTCCTTTACGATGAGGGACTCCTTTTTGGTTCAAAATCCCCCAAACTCCTCCCAGTTGCAACAGATCGGAACTCCCAGACTTTAAAATAAAAATCATTATTTTCCTCGCTCCCTTCTCCGAACTTCTCTCCTCTGCAAGCTTCGCGTCTCGAAGTGGGTTTGAGCGCTCGCGGTCCTTTGCTGTATCTCTTCAGAGACCAGCGTTCCCCACCCCACCCCCACACAACCCTCCCACCACCCTCCCTTTCTCTCCAGCTGTCACTGCTGGGTGTCCTCTCTGTGATCCTGCCATCGCTGATTCCTTACGGCCTGTTTTTTTTTCTCCACCCCCCCCCCCACCCCACCCCACCCCCCCGGCCGTCCTCCAGAAAGTCGGTTAAATTTACCCGGACTTCGAATTCAATAATTTATCGTTGCGCGCCGAAATGCAGAGGTTGGCCGTCTGAGTTCCACAAAGCTTCTTGGCCTTTCCATTGTCCCCAGGTGTTGGCCCCTGTCCGTGGTGCGTTCGCACGTTCTCAGTGGTTGGCTCCTTGTCGGATGGAGGTGGCCGGGAAGGAAGGCGGGGGGGGGCGGCGGTTGCGGGAGGAGGGGGAGATCTCCCCAGTCTCCTGGGGCCCAATGTTTATCCGTCAACCAAACATCACTAAATAAAGAGATGACCTGGACGATTATCTCGTTGCTGTTTGTGGGATCTTGCTGTGCGAGACTTGGCTGCCGCGTTTCCGACATCTCAACGGCGACCGCACTTGAGAAAAAGTCCTTCGTTTGGCGGCGGAGTGCTTTGGGACGTCCTGTGGAGGCGAAAGGCGCTAGAGAAATGGAAGTTCTTGACTGTCTAAAAGCTCGGCTTTGAAAACCCGATCTCCCTGCTCCGAAACACTGACACCTGATTGTTTTTCATTCCAACAGCTACACTCGGCAGAGACAAAGGGAGAGAGAGAAATGAGCGGAGGTTTAAAAAGTGTGCCAAAAGCCCAGAGTCAGAGACCAGACGTAGAGAGAGAAAGCAGCACAGCGGGAGCAGAGAGAGAGGAACATGGCAGGAGCGGAGAGAGAGAGAGAGAGAGGCGCACGGCGTGAGTGGACAGAGAGAGAGGAGCACGGCAGGAGCGGAGAGAAGAGAGAGGAGCACGATGGGAGCGGGGGCAGAGAGAGAGAGAAGCACAGCAGCAGCGGACAGAGAGAGAGAGAGAGGAACACGGCGGGAGCAGAGAGAGAGGAGCACAGCAGGAGTGGAGAGAGAGAGAGAGAGAGGAGCACAGCGGGAGCGGACAGAGAGAGAGATGAGCACAGCGGGATCAGAGAGAGAGAGAGAGGAGCAAGGCAGGAGCAGAGAGAGAGGAGCATGGCGGGAGTGGAGAGAGAGAGAGAGGAGCACAGCGGGAGAAGAGAGAGAGGAGCATGTTGGGAGCAGGGGGAGAGAGAAGAGCACGTCAGGAGCGGAGAGAGGGAGGAGCACAGCAGGAGTGGAGGGTGAGAGAGTAGCACAGCGGGAGCGGAGAGGAGCACGGCGGGATCAGAGAGAGAGGAGCACGGCGGGAGTGGAGAGAGAGGGGCATGGCGAGAGTGGAGAGAGAGAGGAGCATGGCGGGAGCACAGAGAGAGGAGCACACCGGGAGTGGAGAGAGAGGGGCATGGCGAGAGTGGAGAGAGAGAGGAGCATGGCGGGAGCACAGAGAGAGGAGCACACCGGGAGTGGAGAGAGAGGGGCATGGCGAGAGTGGAGAGAGAGAGAGGAGCATGGTGTGAGCAGAAAGAGAGGAGCACAGCGGGAGCGGAGAGAGGGAGAGGATCACAGCGCGAGTGGAGAGAGAGAGAGAAGAGCACTGTGGGAGCGGGGAGAGAGAGAGGAGAACAGTGGCAGCCGAGACAGTTGAGCACAGGGGGAGCGGTTAGAGAGGAGCACAGCGGGAGCGGAGAGAGCAGCACAGCGGGAGAGGAGAGAGAGAGAGAGAAGCACAGCGGGAGCAGTGAGAGAGAGAGAGAGAGGAGCACAGCGGGAGCAGAGAGAGAGAGAGAGGAGCACAGCGGGAGCAGGGAGGGAGAGAGAGGAGCACAGCGGGAGCGGAGAGAGAGAGAGAGAGAGGAGTATGGCGGGAGGTCAGAGAGGAGCACGGTGGGAGTGGAGAGAGACGAACACGGCAGGAGTGGACAGAGAGAGAGAAGAGCACTGTGGGAGCGGGGAGAGAGGAGAACAGTGGGAGTGGAGAGAGTGGAGCACAGTGGGAGAACAGAGAGAGGAGCACAGCGGGAGTGGAGGGTGAGAGAGAGGAGCACGACGGGAATGGAGAGAGAAGGGCATGGCGAGAGTGGAGAGAGAGAGGAGAACAGTGGGAGCGGAGAGAGTGGAGCACAGTGGGAGCAGAGAGAGAGGAGCACAGCGGGAGCGGAGAGAGTAGCACAGCGGGAGTGGAGAGAGTAGCACAGCGGGAGTGGAGAGAGAGAGCGAGAAGCACAGCCGGAGCAGTGAGACAGAGAGAGGAGCACAGCAGGAGCAGCGAGAGAGAGAGGAGCACAGCAGGAGTGGAGAGAGAGAGAGAGAGAGAGAGAGAGGAGCACAGCGGGCGCAGAAACAGAGAGGAGCACAGCGAGAGTGGAGAGAGAGAGAGAGAGAGAGGAGCACAGCGGGAGCAGAAAGAGAGAGGAGCCCAGCGGGAGCAGAGAGAGAGGAGCACAGCAGGAGCAGAGAGAGAGAGAGGAGCACAGCAGGAGTGGAGAGAGGGAGGAGCACAGCGGGAGTGGAGGGTGAGAGAGAGGAGCACGACGGGAATGGAGAGAGAAGGGCATGGCGAGAGTGGAGAGAGAGAGAACAGTGGGAGCAGAGAGAGAGGAGCACAGCGGGAGCAGAGAGAGAGAGAGAGAAGCACAGCGGAAGCAGAGAGAGAGAGAGAGGAGCACAGTGGGAGTGGAGAGAGAGAGAGAAGCACAGCGGGAGCAGAGAGAGAGAGAGAGGAGCACGGTGGGAGTGGACAGAGAGAGAGAGGAGCACAGCGGGAGCAGAGAGAGAGAGAGAGAGGAGCACAGTGGGAGTGGAGAGAGAGAGAGAAGCACAGCGGGAGCAGAGAGAGAGAGGAGCACGGTGGGAGTGGACAGAGAGAGAGAGGAGCACAGCGGGAGCAGAGAGAGAGAGAGGAGCACAGTGGGAGCAGACAGAGAAAGAGAAAGGAGCACAGTGGGAGCAGAGAGAGAGAGAGGAGCACAGCAGGAACAGAGAGAGAGGAGCACAGCGGGTGGAGGGAGAGAGAGAGAGGAGCACAGCGGGAGCAGAGAGAGAGATAGGAGCACTACGGGAGTGAAGAGAGAGAGAGAGAGGAGCACAGCAGGAGTGGAGAAAGAGAGAGAAAGAGGAGCACGGCGAGAGCACAGAGAGAGGAGCACGGCGGGAGCGGAGAGAGAGAGAGGAGCACAGCGGGAGCGGAGAGAGAGAGGAGTACAGTGGGAGTGGAGAGAGAGAGAGAGGAGCACAGCAGGAGTGGAGAGAGAGAGGAGCACGGCGGGAGCGGAGAGAGGAGCACGACGGGAATGGAGAGAGAGGAGCACAGCGGGAGCGGAGAGAGAGAGAGGAGCACAGCAGGAGCAGAGAGAGAGAGAGGAGCACAGCGAGAGTGAAGAGAGAGAGAGAGGAGCACAGCAGGAGTGGAGAGAGAGAGAGGAGCACAGCGGGAGTGAAGAGAGAGAGGAGCACAGCGGGAGTGAAGAGAGAGAGGAGCACGGTGGGAGTGGAGAGAGAGAGAGAGGAGCACAGCAGGAGTGGAGAGAGAGAGGAGTACAGTGGGAGTGGAGAGAGAGACAGAGGAGCACAGCAGGAGCAGAGAGAGAGAGAGAGGAGAACAGCGGGAGCAGAAAGCGAGAGGAGCGCAGAGGGAGAGAGAGAGGAGCACAGCAGGAGCAGAGAGAGAGAGAGCAGCACAGCGGGAGTGAAGAGAGAGAGAGAGAGGAGCACAGCAGGAGTGGAGAGAGAGAGAGAAAGAGGAGCACGGCGAGATAACAGAGAGAGGAGCACGGCGGGAGCGGAGAGAGAGAGTGGAGCACAGCGGGAGCGGAGAGAGAGAGGAGTACGGTGGGAGTGGAGAGAGAGAGGAGCACAGCAGGAGTGGAGAGAGAGAGGAGCACAGCGGGAGTGGACAGAGAGAGGAGTACAGTGGGAGTGGAGAGAGAGACAAAGGAGCACAGCAGGAGCAGAGAGAGAGAGAGAGGAGCACAACGGGAGCAGAAAGAGAGAGGAGCACAGCGGGAGCAGAGAGAGAGAGAGGAGCACAGCAGGAGCAGAGAGAGAGAGGAGTACGGTGAGAGTGGAGAGAGAGACAGAGGAGCACAGCAGGAGCAGAGAGAGAGAGAGAGAGAGAGAGGAGCACAGCGGGAGCAGAAAGAGAGAGGAGCACAGCGGGAGCAGAGAGAGAGGAGCACAGCAGGATCAGAGAGAGAGAGAGGAGCACAGCGGGAGTGAAGAGAGAGAGGAGCACAGCGGGAGTGAAGAGAGAGAGGAGCACAGCGGAAGTGAAGAGAGGGAGAGGAGCACAGCGGGAGTGGAGAGAGAGGGAGGGGAGCACAGCGGGAGTGGAGAGAGAGAGAGGAGCACAGCAGGAGCAGAGAGACAGAGAGAGGAGCACAGCAGGAGCAGAGAGACAGAGAGAGGAGCACAGCAGGAGCAGAGAGAGAGAGAGGAGCACAGCGGGAGCAGAGAGAGAGAGAGGAGCACAGCAGGAGCAGAGAGAGAGAGAGAGAGGAGCACAGCGGGAGTGAAGAGAGAGAGAAGCACAGCGGAAGCGGAGAGAGGGAGAGGAGCACAGCGGGAGTGGAGAGAGAGGGAGGGGAGCACAGCGGAAGCAGAGAGAGAGAGAGGAGCACAGCAGGAGCAGAGAGACAGAGAGAGGAGCACAGCAGGAGCAGAGAGACAGAGAGAGGAGCACAGCAGGAGCAGAGAGACAGAGAGAGGAGCACAGCAGGAGCACAGAGAGAGAGAGGAGCACAGCGGGAGTGGAGACAGAGGGAGGGGAGCACAGCGGAAGCAGAGAGAGAGAGAGAGGAGCACAGCAGGAGAGGAGAGAGGAGCACGGCGGGAGTGGAAAGAGAGAGAGGGGAGCACAGCAGAAGTGGAGAAAGAGAGAGAGGTGCACAGCAGGAGTGAAGAGAGAGAGGAGCCTGGTGGGAGTGGAGGGAGAGAGAGGAGCAGTCGTGAACAGACAGAGAGAAGTGCACAGTGGGAGTGGAGAGAGGAGCACGACGGGAATGGAGAGAGAGAAAGGAGCACAGCGGGAGTGGAGAGAGAGAGAGAGAGAGAGAGAGGAGCACAGCAGAAGCGGAGAAAGAGATAGTGGAGCACAGCGGGAGTGGAGAAAGAGAGAGAGTAGCACAGCGGGTGCAGACAGAGAGAAGCACAGCGGGAACGGAGAAAGAGATAATGGAGCACAGCGGGAGTGGAGAGAGAGAGAGAGAGAAGCACAGCAGAAGCGGAGAAAGAGATAGTGGAGCACAGCGGGAGTGGAGAAAGAGAGAGAGTAGCACAGCGGGAGCAGACAGAGAGGAGCACAGCGGGAACGGAGAGAGAGAGAGAGGAGCACAGCGGGAGTGGAGAGAGTGAGAGGAGCACAGCAGGAGTGGACAGAATGAGTGAGGAGCACGAAGGGAATGGAGAGAGAGGAGCACAGCGGGAGCAGAGTGAGAGAGAGAGAGGAGCGCAGCAGGATTGGACAGAGATAGAGAGGAGCACAACGGGAGCAGAGAGTGGGAGAGAAGCAAGGCGGGAGCGGAGAGAGAGAGAGGAGCGCAGTGGGATGGAGCGGAGAGAGAGAAAGAGGAGCACGGCGGGACCGGAGAGAGAGAGGAGCACAGAGAGAGAGGAGCACAGCGGGAGGGAGCGGAGTGAGAGAAAGAGGAGCACGGCGGGACCGGAGAGAGAGAGGAGCACAGAGAGAGAGGAGCACAGCGGGAGCAGGGCAAGGAAGAATCGAAAAGTGACGTCACAGTTTATAGTGAAAGCAGGGAAACAGAGAGCCACTGGGGTGAGTATCCAGGTAAGTTTTTAATTTTCATTTAATTTCAATCAAACATAGCATCAAACATCACAGGCAAGCAGGTAGGTGAGTGGTTTGGGAAGCAGCTACCTGTTTGGTGAGTATCTGGGATGCGATTTACATCCATTTTACTCTGAACGTTTAACATAGTAAAGGAACAAGTGGTAAGCTTAATAAAATACGTTAAAAAAGGAAAATAAAATAAATAACTGCATAAAATAATGAAGTAGTTCATTAAAACACATTTAAGGACGGCAGGGCAGGTGTTGTGCCACGGCTGCAGCATGTGGGAGCTCCTGGATGCCAGTGTGATCCAGGGCAAACACGGCTGTGGTAAGTGTTTGCGGCTCGAGGAGCTTCGGCTCAGAGTCATTGAACTGCAGTCCGAGCTGCAGACAGTGCGACACGTCAGGGAGGGGGGAAAGCTACCTGGACCCTTATAGTATAGTTAGGGGAATTGACACTGTTCTCTGCAGCAAACAGCGAGAGTCCAGACGGCTGTGTTGCCTGCCTGGTGCCAGGGTTCAGGACATCTGCTCAGGGCCAGAGAGGAACTTACAGTGGGACGGGGAGGATCCAGTCATCGTTGTCCATGTAGGTACCAGCGACATAGGCAGGCCAAGGAAGGAGGTTCGGCATAGTCAGTATGACGAACTAGGCGCCAAATTAAGAAGCAGAACCTCAAAGGTAATAATCTCTGGATTATTACCTGAGCCACGTGCAAATTGGCAGAGGGCAAATAAGGTTAGAGAAATGAATGTGTGGCTCAAAGACTAGTGTGGTAGAAGTGGGTTCCGGTTCGTGGGGCACTGGCACCAGTACTGGGGAAAGTGGTGGCTGTACCGTTGGGACGGTCTACACCTGAACCGCGCTGTGGCCGGTGTTCGAGCGAGCCGCATAACTAGGGAAGTAGAGGGGGTTTAAAACTGAATAGTGGGGGCAAGGGATCAAATTTGGGAAGATATGGTAAAACAAGGAGTAGAGACAAGAGAGAGAGGTATTAATATGGGAAATGATAAACAGACCGTGACAGGAAGGGACAGAGTGTACAAATCTAAGAGTAAATCAACAGATAAGGCTGGAGGTTACAAAAATAATAAAAGGACACAACTAAAGGCTCTGTATCTGAATGCACGTAGCATTCGAAACAAAACAGATGAACTGAGAGCACAAATTGAAATAAATAAGTACGATCTGATAGCCATTACAGAGACATGGCTGCAGGATGACATAGACTGGGACCTGAATATTGAAAGGCACATGACATTTAGGAAGGAGAGGAAGCTAGGAAAAAGTGGAGGGGTAGCTCTGTTAATTAAAGATGGTATTAGCACAATGGAGAGGGGTGACCTAAGTTCAGGAGACCAGGATGTAGAAGCAGTTTGGGTAGAGATGAGAAATTATAAAGGCAAGAAGTCACTAGCGGGAGTGGTGTACAGGCCACCTAACATTAACCACACTGTAGGACGGGGTATAAAGGAAGAAATAATGGCAGCTTGTCAGAAAGATAGAGAGATAATTATGGGGGATTTTAACCAACATACAGACTGGAAAAATCAGATGGGCAGAGGTAACCTAGAATGTTTTCAGGATAATTTCTGGGAACAATATGTTCTGGAGCCAACCAGAGAGCAGGCTATACTAGACCTGGTATTGTGCAAATGAGATAGGATTAATTAATGACCTCATAGTTAAGGCGCCCCTAGGTAGCAGCGATCATAATATGATTGAAATTTACATTCAGTTTGAGGGAGAGAAGAGTGGGTCCAAGACTAGTATTTTAAACTTAAATAAGGGCAATTATGAGGGCATGAAAGCAGAGCCAGCTGAAGTGAACTGGCAAATCAGGTTAAGGGATCGGTCAATAGAGATGCAGTGGCAGACATTTAAGGGGATATTTCAGAATACACAGAATAGATACATTTCAACGAGGAAGAAAAATTCCAAGGGTGGGACCCACCATCCGTGGTTAACTAAAACAGTTAAAGATAGTATCAAACTTAAAGAAAAAGCATATAATTGCACAAAGATGGGTGGCAGGTCAGAAGAATGGACAGGATATAAATAACAGCAAAGAATGACGAAAAGATTGATAAGGAAGGTAAAATTAGAGTACGAGAGAAAGCTAGCTAAAAATATAAAGACAGATAGTAAGAGTTTCTATCGACGTTTAAAAAAGAGTTAACAAAGTGAGCATTGGTTATATAAAAAGTGAGACTGGGGAATTCATAATGGATAATAAGGAGATGGCAGATGAATTGAATAGATATTTTGCATCGGTCTTCACTACTGAGGATACAAGTAACATCCCAGTATTAGCTGTAAGTCAGGAAGTGGAAGGGAGGGAGGAACTCAAGAAAATTACAATCACCGGGGAAGTGGTACTGAACAAATTGTTGGAGCTGTGGGCTGACAAGTCTCCGGGTCCTGATGGACTTCATCCCAGGGTGTTAAAAGAAGTGGCTAGTGAGACAGTTGATGCATTAATTTTAATTTTCCAAAATTCCCTAGATTCGGGGAAGGTTGTGTTGGGTTGGACAACACGGAATGTAATTCCTTTATCCAAAAAGGGAGACAGAAAGCAAGAAACTACAGGCCAGTTAGCTTAACATCTGTCTTGGGGAAAATGTTCAAAGCTTTTATTAAAGATGTTATAGCAGAGCACTTGGAAAAATTCAAGGTAATCAGGCAGAGTCAACATGGTTTGTTGAAAGGGAAATCATGTTTAACCAATTTATTGGAGTTCTTTGAGGGAGTTACATGTGCTGTGGATAAAGGGGGACCGGTGGATGTATTGTACTTAGATTTCCAGAATGCATTTGATAAGGTGCCAGATCAAAGGTTATTGCAGAAAATAAAAGCTCATGGTGTAGGGGGTAACACATTGGCATGGATAGAAGATTGGCCAGCTGACAGGAAACAGAGTAGGCATAAATGGGTCATTTTCTGGTTGGCAAGATGTAACGAGTGGTGTACCACAGGGATCAGTGCTGGGGCCTCAATTTTTTTACAATTTATATAAATGACTTAGATGAAGGGACCGAAGGTATGGTTGCTAAATTTGCTGATGACACAAAGATAGGTAGGAAAGTAACTTGCGAAGAGGACATAAGGAGGCTCCAAAGCAGGTATAGGTAGGTTAATTGAGTGGGCAAAGACCTGGCAAATGGAGTATAATGTGGGAAAGAGTGAAATTGCCCATTTTGGCAGGAAGAATAAAAAAGCATATTATCAAAATGGTGAGAGATTGCAGAGCTCTGAGATGCAGAGGGATCTGGGTGTCCCAGTGCATGAATCACAAAAGATTAGTGTGCAGGTACAGAACGTAATAAGGAAAGCTAATAGAATGTTATCGTTTATCGCGAGGGGAATTGAATATAAAAGTAGGGAGGTTATGCTTCAGCTATACAGGACATTGGTGAGACCACATCTGGAGTACTGTGTACAGTATTGGTCTCCTTATTTAAGGAACGATGTAAATGTGTTGGAGGCAGTTCAGAGAGGGTTGACTAGACTAATACTTGGAATGGGCGGGCTGTCTTATGAGGAAAGATTGGACAGGCTAGGCTTGTATCCGCTGGAGTTTAGAAGAGTAAGAGGCGACTTGATTGAAACATATAAGATCCTGAGGGGTCTTGACAGGGTGGATGTGGAAAGGATGTTTCCCCTTGTGGGAGAATCTCGAACTAGGGGGGTCACTGTTTAACAATAAGGGGTCACCCATTTAAGACAGAGATGAGGAGAAATTGTTTCTCTCAGAGGGTGGTGAGTCTTTGGAATTCTCTTCCTCAAAAGGCGGTGGAAACAGAGTCTTTGAATATTTTTAAGGCAGAGGTAGATAGAGTCTTGATAAGCAAGGGGGGGGGGTGAAAGGTTATCGGGGGTAGGTGGGAATGTGGAGTAATCAGTTCAGTCATGAACTTAATGAATGGTGGAGCAAGCTCGAAGGGCAGAGTGGCCTACTCCTGTTCCTAATTCATATGTTCGTATGACACGTAGTGAAGTTAGGTTAAACTTGGAACAAACCTTGCTTAGACCACACTTGGAGCACTGTGCACAGTTCCACTCTCCATATCCCTCGGTTAGACCACACTTGTAGCACTGTGCACAGTTCCACTCTCCATATCCCTGGGTTGGACCACACTTGGAGCACTGTGCACAGTTCCACTCTCCATATCCCTGGGTTGGACCACACTTGGAGCACTGTGCTCAGTTCCAGTCTCCATATCCCTGGGTTGGACCACACTTGGAGCACTGTGCACAGTTCCACTCTCCATATCCCTGGGTTAGACCACACTTGGAGCACCGTGCACAGTTCCACTCTCCATCTGATAAAAAAAGATATAGAGACGCTGGTGAAGGTGCAAATTAGATTTACTACAAATGATACCAGAACTGAGAGGTTGTACCTTATGGGGAAAAGAGAACTCGAAAAGAGAAGGCGGAGGGGTGACCTGATTGAGGTCTTTAAGATTACGAATGGGTTTCGATAGGGTCGACGTGGAGAAGATGTTTCCACTCGGGGGCGAGACCGGAACTAGGGGGCCATCGATACACGATAATCACTAATAAATCCAATGGGGGGGAATTCAGGAGAAACGTCTTTCCCCAGAGAGTGGAAGAATGTGGAACCCGCTACCTCAGGGAGTGGGTTGAGGTGAATCGCAGAGATGTATTTGAGTGGGGGAAACTGGATAAACACACGAGAAAGGAATAGGAGGGTGTACACTGCGAATGTTTGCCAGTTCTACCGAAAGGTCACAGACCTGGACCGTTAACTCAGTCCCTCTGGCTACCGAGGCAGCCAGACCTGCTGTTTTCTGTTTTTGTTACAGATTTCCCCCAGCGCCTGCAGTATTTTGTAAGTGCGGGGTCTGCCAAGACGGGGAGACAAGGTCGTGGGGGGAAGAGGTGGACTCGATAACGTCATCAACTGATAGTCCTTTTGGTGGTACAGAACTTGAGTACTGCTGAAAATAGAGACATGCTGTCGAGGCTTTATGTCTTGCACTCGTCAGGACTTCCACAAGAATAACCAATGCGAGGGAAAAGAGCTCTGACACCATGTCTCTGTATTGCTAACGACTCGAGACGGGGACACCCAGTCGTCACGGCCGCTGGACTGACGACGCTTTGTCGTTCCCGTCTGTCTGCCGCTGCCTGGGTCCCGGTGACCCGCTCTCGGCGCGGTGCGCGGCGTTGTGCCGGCTGAAGCTGGAGGGCTGGCTGAACTCTTTGCCGCAGGTCCGGCAGCGGTAGGGGTTCTCGCCGGTGTGGGCGCGCCGGTGGACGGCGAGGTTGGAGGCGCAGCCGAAGCGCTTGCCGCACATGGCACAGGCGTGGGGCTTCTCCCCCGTGTGCACGCGCCGGTGCGCGGCCAGCGAGAAGGGCCGGCCGAAGCGCTTGCCGCAGGTCTCGCAGGCGTGCGGCCGCTCCCCGGTGTGCACCCGCCGGTGGTCGGCCAGCGAGGACGAGCGGCCGAAGCGCCTGCCGCAGGTCTCGCAGGCGTACGGCCTCTCCCCGGTGTGCACCCGCCGGTGGGCCGACAGGCCGGCCGCCTGGCTGAAGCGCTTGCCGCACGTCTGGCAGGCGTGGGGCCGCTCATCGCCGTGTTCGCGCCGCCGGTGCTCCGCCAGGGCGGAGGGCCGCCGGAAGGCCTGGCTGCAGCCGCCGCAGGGGAGGGGGCGCTCGCCGGCGTGGCAGGCCGCGTGTCGCCGAGCGCTCGCCAGATCGGCGAAGCCCCGCCCGCAGTCTGCGCACCGGTGCGGCCTCTCCCCGGTGTGGGCCCGCCGCCGGTGCGTGGCCAGGTTGGCGCGCTGGGCGAAGCCGCGGCCGCACTCGGGGCACCGGTACGGCCTCTCGCCGGTGTGGACCCGCCGGTGGACGCCCAGCGCGTGCGCCCGGCCGAACCCCCGGCCGCAGACCTCGCAGCGCAGCGGCCAGTCGCCGGTGTGGCGGGGCCGGTGCCTGAGCAGGTCGGAGAGGCGGGCGAACCAGCGGCCGCAGTCCCGGCACTCCACCGGCTCCTTCTCCCGGTGCGCCGGGAGGTGCTCCTGCAGCCGGGCGAAACACTCGAAGCTCCTCCCGCACTGGGAGCAGATGAAACTCTTCCGGCCGGCCACGGGGTCCGTCTGCTCCGCTGCCCCCTTCTCCTCCTCCTCCTCCTCCTCGTCAGTGCGACCAGCAGCCATCCTGTTCCGAAAGATCTCCGGAGAACAAAGGGCGGCCTCCGCCACCGGCCAGGAATCCTCCATTCGGCTGTCCCCCCTAAAGAGAAACAAGACAAGATGACATCAAGAGACTGGGAGAAACTGGGATTGTTCTCCTGAGAACAGAGAAGGTTCAGAGGGAGATTGAGCAGAATGATCCCAGGGATGAGGGACTTCAGTTAATTTGGAGAGACTGGGAGAAGCTGGGATTGTTCTCCTGAGGACAGAGAAGGTTAAGAGGGAGACTTAATCGGGACGTTCACAATCAGGAAGGGTTTGGATGGAGTAAATGAGGAGAGACTGTTTCCCAGTGGTGGGAGGGTGAGGAACCGGAGGGATACAGATCGAGGGTGATTGGTGAGAGAACCGGTGGGAGGAAGATGAGGAAACATTATTTGAGGCAGTCAGTTCTTGTGATCTGGAACGCGCTGCCTGAAAGGACGGTGGAAGCAGATTCAATCGGGTAAATACTGGAAGGGGAAAAATCTGCAGGGATCCGGGGAAGGAGCGGGGAGGGGGGGTGGGGAGTGGGATGAATCGGATAGCTCGTTCACCGAGCTGGCACGGGTGCGGCGGAACCGACGGCACTCCCTTTGAAGCTGCCGGCGGTCTGCGATTCCGCTGGGCCCGGCTTCTCCTATCTTCCGGACCGCCGGGGGTCATCTGGAGCGCAATTGCAGCCGACTGTACGTGTCAAGCCGCGGCGGCAGAGAAAGGCAGCCCCGTTTGCCCCCACCACCTCCGGGGTGGGATGCGACCGCGCCCCCAAAGCGGATCTTTTATTTCTTTCTGACGGAGGCACGGTCCGCGTCGTGAACTCACCCCCCCGCCAAGCTTGGGCACAGCAAGATCCCCAACAGCAGCGATGCCAGACATGAGCAGGTTATCTTTTCGAAAGTGATGTTGGGCAGAGGGATGAATATTGAATCCCACCCACATCACGTCCCCCACCAATTCTGCCATTGTGGCTGTGGGATCTTCCCATTCCCTTTCATAAGGCATAGCTCACATCCACCCACCCACCCATCATTCACCCCCTCCAACAATTTCCAGTACCCACGCTTCACCCACTCACCTGGGCCTCTTCCTCTCGAAGATGAACCGGCTCCAACAGTCGAATAGCAACAATAATTGCTCCTTGCTGCAATCAAGATGGCGGCGCCTCCTCTCAACCCCCCCCCTCTGGACTACAGCCCCCACAATACACCGCGCTGCGCCTCCGCCCCTTGTGCGCAGGCGCGGCCACGCCTCCGCAGGCGTGTGCGCAGCTGCGGCCCCGCCCCCAGCCCGGCAGCCCGGAGCCGCCTGACGCGTATTTTCACCCACGTGCCCACCAGACACGCTGCCCGTGGGCCAATCAGAGAGGAGGGCGGCCGGGGAGGCGGGGTTCTTCGCCACGACCCTGCCCGGCGGCGGCGCATTGTGGGACATGTAGTGCAGAGCGGGGCAGTTGTAGTTTTTTTAAAGGAAGCAGGCGCCATTTTGAAAAACCAGTATTTCCCCCTCCCCCCACCTTCAGCATCCCACACAGAAACAAAAGAAGAAGAAAAATTATGATCAATCCTCAATTATTGTAATTTTCCTTTTTCTTAAAAGCCCTCCCAATAAGCTGTGAGCTGCAGAGGCCCAGGCGAGTGAGTGAAGCCTGGGGGCTGAGAGTGGAATGGAATGGGAAGATCCCACAGCCAATATTGGGTGCAGGGTGGCTGGCGGAGCCCAGGGAACCCCAATATTTATACCACAAACCGATGTCTTTTCAAAGAAAGGAAAAAAAAAAATCACGATCCAGCCATTTGCCAGGTTGCTGCTTGTGGGATCTTGCCGTGCGCAAAGTTGTCCCGACGCAATTCAGGTGCGCCCTATCGGTTGCAAAGTGCTTCGGGGGCATCCTGTTCCAACTGACGCCCTCCCCCCCCCCCCCCCCCCCCCGCAACCCAGAACCCCAGCAAGAAGTAAAGGCGAGCCTGAAATTTTATCGTCGGTTGCAATTGCGCTCCAGGTGACCCTGGCGTCCCGCAGCCGCGGCTGCGGTCCCGGCGCTCGGGCACGGGAACGGGTCAAGCTGCTCCCTGCCGGGGATTCTGCTCCACACGAGCCTCCTCCCAACCCCCACTCCGTTAAGGTGGTGATCTAATCTGGGAATTTATGACGATTAAAGGATTTGCTGGTATCGATAGAGAGAAAGTATTTCCTCTGGCTTGGGGTGGGGGTGGGGTGCAAGAGTTCAGAACGAGGGGGCAGAACCTTAAAATTCGAGCCAGGCCGTTCAGGGGTGATGTCAAGAGCACTCCCTACCTCTGTAACCTCCTCGAGCCCCGACAACCCTCCGAGATGTCTATGCTCCTCCGATCCCGGCCTCGAGCATCCTCCCCGCTTCCCGTCGCTCCACCGTTTGCAGCCGAGCCTTCAGCTTCCCTGGGGGGCCCTGAGCTCTGGAATTCCCTCCTGAAACATCCTCGCCTCACTCCATTATCGATCGCGTTCTCAGTTCAGCGTTGTCCAGCATTTCTGCACGGCTGACGGTCCGTGCACGTCAGATTCCCTATGTCAACCGTCACACTGTAATCCTCAGCGGCGCCAAACGGGTTTCCAACACTCGGGCGTGATCGATACTGTATCACTGTGTATATCAGTGTGAGGACTGATCCTGTGTCTGTGTATCTGATACTCTCGGTGTGTGATCGATACTGTATCACTGTGTATATCAGTGTGTGGACTGATCCTGTGTCTGTGTATCTGATACTCTCGGTGTGTGATCGATACTGTATCACTGTGTATATCAGTGTGTGGACTGATCCTGTGTCTGTGTATCTGATACTCTCGGTGTGTGATCGATACTGTATCACTGTGTATATCAGTGTGAGGACTGATCCTGTGTCTGTGTATCTGATACTCTCGGTGTGTGATCGATACTGTATCACTGTGTATATCAGTGTGTGGACTGATCCTGTGTCTGTGTATCTGATACTCTCGGTGTGTGATCGATACTGTATCACTGTGTATATCAGTGTGTGGACTGATCCTGTGTCTGTGTATCTGATACTCTCGGTGTGTGATCGATACTGTATCACTGTGTATATCAGTGTGAGGACTGATCCTGTGTCTGTGTATCTGATACTCTCGGTGTGTGATCGATACTGTATCACTGTGTATATCAGTGTGTGGACTGATCCTGTGTCTGTGTATCTGATACTCTCGGTGTGTGATCGATACTGTATCACTGTGTATATCAGTGTGAGGACTGATCCTGTGTCTGTGTATCTGATACTCTCGCTGTGTGATCGATACTGTATCACTGTGTATATCAGTGTGAGGACTGATCCTGTGTCTGTGTATCTGATACTCTCGGTGTGTGATCGATACTGTATCACTGTGTATATCAGTGTGAGGACTGATCCTGTGTCTGTGTATCTGATACTCTCGGTGTGTGATCGATACTGTATCACTGTGTATATCAGTGTGTGGACTGATCCTGTGTCTGTGTATCTGATACTCTCGGTGTGTGATCGATACTGTATCACTGTGTATATCAGTGCGTGGACTGATCCTGTGTCTGTGTATCTGATACTCTCAGTGTGTGATCGATACTGTATCACTGTGTATATCAGTGTGAGGACTGATCCTGTGTCTGTGTATCTGATACTCTCAGTGTGTGATCGATACTGTATCACTGTGTATATCAGTGTGAGGACTGATCCTGTGTCTGTGTATCTGATACTCTCGGTGTGTGATCGATACTGTATCACTGTGTATATCAGTGTGAGGACTGATCCTGTGTCTGTGTATCTGATACTCTCGGTGTGTGATCGATACTGTATCACTGTGTATATCAGTGTGTGGACTGATCCTGTGTCTGTGTATCTGATACTCTCGGTGTGTGATCGATACTGTATCACTGTGTATATCAGTGTGAGGACTGATCCTGTGTCTGTGTATCTGATACTCTCAGTGTGTGATCGATACTGTATCACTGTGTATATCAGTGTGAGGACTGATCCTGTGTCTGTGTATCTGATACTCTCGGTGTGTGATCGATACTGTATCACTGTGTATATCAGTGTGAGGACTGATCCTGTGTCTGTGTATCTGATACTCTCGGTGTGTGATCGATACTGTATCACTGTGTATATCAGTGTGAGGACTGATCCTGTGTCTGTGTATCTGATACTCTCGGTGTGTGATCGATACTGTATCACTGTGTATATCAGTGTGAGGACTGATCCTGTGTCTGTGTATCTGATACTCTCGGTGTGTGATCGATACTGTATCACTGTGTATATCAGTGTGAGGACTGATCCTGTGTCTGTGTATCTGATACTCTCAGTGTGTGATCGATACTGTATCACTGTGTATATCAGTGTGAGGACTGATCCTGTGTCTGTGTATCTGATACTCTCGGTGTGTGATCGATACTGTATCACTGTGTATATCAGTGTGAGGACTGATCCTGTGTCTGTGTATCTGATACTCTCGGTGTGTGATCGATACTGTATCACTGTGTATATCAGTGTGAGGACTGATCCTGTGTCTGTGTATCTGATACTCTCAGTGTGTGATCGATACTGTATCACTGTGTATATCAGTGTGAGGACTGATCCTGTGTCTGTGTATCTGATACTCTCGGTGTGTGATCGATACTGTATCACTGTGTATATCAGTGTGAGGACTGATCCTGTGTCTGTGTATCTGATACTCTCGGTGTGTGATCGATACTGTATCACTGTGTATATCAGTGTGAGGACTGATCCTGTGTCTGTGTATCTGATACTCTCAGTGTGTGATCGATACTGTATCACTGTGTATATCAGTGTGAGGACTGATCCTGTGTCTGTGTATCTGATACTCTCAGTGTGTGATCGATACTGTATCACTGTGTATATCAGTGTGTGGACTGATCCTGTGTCTGTGTATCTGATACTCTCAGTGTGTGATCGATACTGTATCACTGTGTATATCAGTGTGTGGACTGATCCTGTGTCTGTGTATCTGATACTCTCAGTGTGTGATCGATACTGTATCACTGTGTATATCAGTGTGTGGACTGATCCTGTGTCTGTGTATCTGATACTCTCGGTGTGTGATCGATACTGTATCACTGTGTATATCAGTGTGAGGACTGATCCTGTGTCTGTGTATCTGATACTCTCGGTGTGTGATCGATACTGTATCACTGTGTATATCAGTGTGAGGACTGATCCTGTGTCTGTGTATCTGATACTCTCGGTGTGTGATCGATACTGTATCACTGTGTATATCAGTGTGAGGACTGATCCTGTGTCTGTGTATCTGATACTCTCGGTGTGTGATCGATACTGTATCACTGTGTATATCAGTGTGAGGACTGATCCTGTGTCTGTTTATCTGATACTCTCAGTGTGTGATCGATACTGTATCACTGTGTATATCAGTGTGTGGACTGATCCTGTGTCTGTGTATCTGATACTCTCAGTGTGTGATCGATACTGTATCACTGTGTATATCAGTGTGTGGACTGATCCTGTGTCTGTGTATCTGATACTCTCGGTGTGTGATCGATACTGTATCACTGTGTATATCAGTGTGAGGACTGATCCTGTGTCTGTGTATCTGATACTCTCGGTGTGTGATCGATACTGTATCACTGTGTATATCAGTGTGTGGACTGATCCTGTGTCTGTGTATCTGATACTCTCGGTGTGTGATCGATACTGTATCACTGTGTATATCAGTGTGTGGACTGATCCTGTGTCTGTGTATCTGATACTCTCGGTGTGTGATCGATACTGTATCACTGTGTATATCAGTGTGAGGACTGATCCTGTGTCTGTGTATCTGATACTCTCGGTGTGTGATCGATACTGTATCACTGTGTATATCAGTGTGTGGACTGATCCTGTGTCTGTGTATCTGATACTCTCAGTGTGTGATCGATACTGTATCACTGTGTATATCAGTGTGAGGACTGATCCTGTGTCTGTGTATCTGATACTCTCGGTGTGTGATCGATACTGTATCACTGTGTATATCAGTGTGTGGACTGATCCTGTGTCTGTGTATCTGATACTCTCGGTGTGTGATCGATACTGTATCACTGTGTATATCAGTGTGAGGACTGATCCTGTGTCTGTGTATCTGATACTCTCAGTGTGTGATCGATACTGTATCACTGTGTATATCAGTGTGAGGACTGATCCTGTGTCTGTGTATCTGATACTCTCGGTGTGTGATCGATACTGTATCACTGTGTATATCAGTGTGAGGACTGATCCTGTGTCTGTGTATCTGATACTCTCGGTGTGTGATCGATACTGTATCACTGTGTATATCAGTGTGAGGACTGATCCTGTGTCTGTGTATCTGATACTCTCGGTGTGTGATCGATACTGTATCACTGTGTATATCAGTGTGAGGACTGATCCTGTGTCTGTGTATCTGATACTCTCGGTGTGTGATCAATACTGTATCACTGTGTATATCAGTGTGTGGACTGATCCTGTGTCTGTGTATCTGATACTCTCAGTGTGTGATCGATACTGTATCACTGTGTATATCAGTGTGAGGACTGATCCTGTGTCTGTGTATCTGATACTCTCGGTGTGTGATCGATACTGTATCACTGTGTATATCAGTGTGAGGACTGATCCTGTGTCTGTGTATCTGATACTCTCGGTGTGTGATCGATACTGTATCACTGTGTATATCAGTGTGAGGACTGATCCTGTGTCTGTGTATCTGATACTCTCGGTGTGTGATCGATACTGTATCACTGTGTATATCAGTGTGAGGACTGATCCTGTGTCTGTGTATCTGATACTCTCAGTGTGTGATCGATACTGTATCACTGTGTATATCAGTGTGTGGACTGATCCTGTGTCTGTGTATCTGATACTCTCGGTGTGTGATCGATACTGTATCACTGTGTATATCAGTGTGAGGACTGATCCTGTGTCTGTGTATCTGATACTCTCAGTGTGTGATCGATACTGTATCACTGTGTATATCAGTGTGAGGACTGATCCTGTGTCTGTGTATCTGATACTCTCAGTGTGTGATCGATACTGTATCACTGTGTATATCAGTGTGTGGACTGATCCTGTGTCTGTGTATCTGATACTCTCAGTGTGTGATCGATACTGTATCACTGTGTATATCAGTGTGAGGACTGATCCTGTGTCTGTGTATCTGATACTCTCGGTGTGTGATCGATACTGTATCACTGTGTATATCAGTGTGAGGACTGATCCTGTGTCTGTGTATCTGATACTCTCAGTGTGTGATCGATACTGTATCACTGTGTATATCAGTGTGAGGACTGATCCTGTGTCTGTGTATCTGATACTCTCGGTGTGTGATCGATACTGTATCACTGTGTATATCAGTGTGAGGACTGATCCTGTGTCTGTGTATCTGATACTCTCAGTGTGTGATCGATACTGTATCACTGTGTATATCAGTGTGAGGACTGATCCTGTGTCTGTGTATCTGATACTCTCGGTGTGTGATCGATACTGTATCACTGTGTATATCAGTGTGAGGACTGATCCTGTGTCTGTGTATCTGATACTCTCGGTGTGTGATCGATACTGTATCACTGTGTATATCAGTGTGAGGACTGATCCTGTGTCTGTGTATCTGATACTCTCGGTGTGTGATCGATACTGTATCACTGTGTATATCAGTGTGTGGACTGATCCTGTGTCTGTGTATCTGATACTCTCGGTGTGTGATCGATACTGTATCACTGTGTATATCAGTGTGAGGACTGATCCTGTGTCTGTGTATCTGATACTCTCAGTGTGTGATCGATACTGTATCACTGTGTATATCAGTGTGAGGACTGATCCTGTGTCTGTGTATCTGATACTCTCGGTGTGTGATCGATACTGTATCACTGTGTATATCAGTGTGAGGACTGATCCTGTGTCTGTGTATCTGATACTCTCGGTGTGTGATCGATACTGTATCACTGTGTATATCAGTGTGAGGACTGATCCTGTGTCTGTGTATCTGATACTCTCGGTGTGTGATCGATACTGTATCACTGTGTATATCAGTGTGTGGACTGATCCTGTGTCTGTGTATCTGATACTCTCAGTGTGTGATCGATACTGTATCACTGTGTATATCAGTGTGTGGACTGATCCTGTGTCTGTGTATCTGATACTCTCGGTGTGTGATCGATACTGTATCACTGTGTATATCAGTGTGAGGACTGATCCTGTGTCTGTGTATCTGATACTCTCGGTGTGTGATCGATACTGTATCACTGTGTATATCAGTGTGAGGACTGATCCTGTGTCTGTGTATCTGATACTCTCAGTGTGTGATCGATACTGTATCACTGTGTATATCAGTGTGAGGACTGATCCTGTGTCTGTGTATCTGATACTCTCAGGTGTGTGATCGATACTGTATCACTGTGTATATCAGTGTGAGGACTGATCCTGTGTCTGTGTATCTGATACTCTCAGTGTGTGATCGATACTGTATCACTGTGTATATCAGTGTGAGGACTGATCCTGTGTCTGTGTATCTGATACTCTCAGGTGTGTGATCGATACTGTATCACTGTGTATATCAGTGTGAGGACTGATCCTGTGTCTGTGTATCTGATACTCTCGGTGTGTGATCGATACTGTATCACTGTGTATATCAGTGTGAGGACTGATCCTGTGTCTGTGTATCTGATACTCTCGGTGTGTGATCGATACTGTATCACTGTGTATATCAGTGTGAGGACTGATCCTGTGTCTGTGTATCTGATACTCTCAGTGTGTGATCGATACTGTATCACTGTGTATATCAGTGTGAGGACTGATCCTGTGTCTGTGTATCTGATACTCTCGGTGTGTGATCGATACTGTATCACTGTGTATATCAGTGTGAGGACTGATCCTGTGTCTGTGTATCTGATACTCTCGGTGTGTGATCGATACTGTATCACTGTGTATATCAGTGTGAGGACTGATCCTGTGTCTGTGTATCTGATACTCTCGGTGTGTGATCGATACTGTATCACTGTGTATATCAGTGTGAGGACTGATCCTGTGTCTGTGTATCTGATACTCTCAGTGTGTGATCGATACTGTATCACTGTGTATATCAGTGTGAGGACTGATCCTGTGTCTGTGTATCTGATACTCTCGGTGTGTGATCGATACTGTATCACTGTGTATATCAGTGTGAGGACTGATCCTGTGTCTGTGTATCTGATACTCTCGGTGTGTGATCGATACTGTATCACTGTCTATATCAGTGTGAGGACTGATCCTGTGTCTGTGTATCTGATACTCTCGGTGTGTGATCGATACTGTATCACTGTGTATATCAGTGTGAGGACTGATCCTGTGTCTGTGTATCTGATACTCTCAGTGTGTGATCGATACTGTATCACTGTGTATATCAGTGTGAGGACTGATCCTGTGTCTGTGTATCTGATACTCTCGGTGTGTGATCGATACTGTATCACTGTGTATATCAGTGTGTGGACTGATCCTGTGTCTGTGTATCTGATACTCTCGGTGTGTGATCGATACTGTATCACTGTGTATATCAGTGTGAGGACTGATCCTGTGTCTGTGTATCTGATACTCTCGGTGTGTGATCGATACTGTATCACTGTGTATATCAGTGTGAGGACTGATCCTGTGTCTGTGTATCTGATACTCTCAGTGTATGATCGATACTGTATCACTGTGTATATCAGTGTGAGGACTGATCCTGTGTCTGTGTATCTGATACTCTCGGTGTGTGATCGATACTGTATCACTGTGTATATCAGTGTGAGGACTGATCCTGTGTCTGTGTATCTGATACTCTCGGTGTGTGATCGATACTGTATCACTGTGTATATCAGTGTGAGGACTGATCCTGTGTCTGTGTATCTGATACTCTCAGTGTGTGATCGATACTGTATCACTGTGTATATCAGTGTGTGGACTGATCCTGTGTCTGTGTATCTGATACTCTCAGTGTGTGATCGATACTGTATCACTGTGTATATCAGTGTGTGGACTGATCCTGTGTCTGTGTATCTGATACTCTCAGTGTGTGATCGATACTGTATCACTGTGTATATCAGTGTGAGGACTGATCCTGTGTCTGTGTATCTGATACTCTCAGTGTGTGATCGATACTGTATCACTGTGTATATCAGTGTGAGGACTGATCCTGTGTCTGTGTATCTGATACTCTCGGTGTGTGATCGATACTGTATCACTGTGTATATCAGTGTGTGGACTGATCCTGTGTCTGTGTATCTGATACTCTCGGTGTGTGATCGATACTGTATCACTGTGTATATCAGTGTGAGGACTGATCCTGTGTCTGTGTATCTGATACTCTCGGTGTGTGATCGATACTGTATCACTGTGTATATCAGTGTGAGGACTGATCCTGTGTCTGTGTATCTGATACTCTCAGTGTGTGATCGATACTGTATCACTGTGTATATCAGTGTGAGGACTGATCCTGTGTCTGTGTATCTGATACTCTCAGTGTGTGATCGATACTGTATCACTGTGTATATCAGTGTGTGGACTGATCCTGTGTCTGTGTATCTGATACTCTCAGTGTGTGATCGATACTGTATCACTGTGTATATCAGTGTGAGGACTGATCCTGTGTCTGTGTATCTGATACTCTCAGTGTGTGATCGATACTGTATCACTGTGTATATCAGTGTGAGGACTGATCCTGTGTCTGTGTATCTGATACTCTCAGTGTGTGATCGATACTGTATCACTGTGTATATCAGTGTGTGGACTGATCCTGTGTCTGTGTATCTGATACTCTCAGTGTGTGATCGATACTGTATCACTGTGTATATCAGTGTGTGGACTGATCCTGTGTCTGTGTATCTGATACTCTCGGTGTGTGATCGATACTGTATCACTGTGTATATCAGTGTGAGGACTGATCCTGTGTCTGTGTATCTGATACTCTCAGTGTGTGATCGATACTGTATCACTGTGTATATCAGTGTGAGGACTGATCCTGTGTCTGTGTATCTGATACTCTCGGTGTGTGATCTATACTGTATCACTGTGTATATCAGTGTGTGGACTGATCCTGTGTCTGTGTATCTGATACTCTCAGTGTGTGATCGATACTGTATCACTGTGTATATCAGTGTGAGGACTGATCCTGTGTCTGTGTATCTGATACTCTCAGTGTGTGATCGATACTGTATCACTGTGTATATCAGTGTGAGGACTGATCCTGTGTCTGTGTATCTGATACTCTCGGTGTGTGATCGATACTGTATCACTGTGTATATCAGTGTGAGGACTGATCCTGTGTCTGTGTATCTGATACTCTCGGTGTGCGATCGATACTGTATCACTGTGTATATCAGTGTGTGGACTGATCCTGTGTCTGTGTATCTGATACTCTCGGTGTGCGATCGATACTGTATCACTGTGTATATCAGTGTGAGGACTGATCCTGTGTCTGTGTATCTGATACTCTCAGTGTGTGATCGATACTGTATCACTGTGTATATCAGTGTGAGGACTGATCCTGTGTCTGTGTATCTGATACTCTCAGTGTGTGATCGATACTGTATCACTGTGTATATCAGTGTGAGGACTGATCCTGTGTCTGTGTATCTGATACTCTCAGTGTGTGATCGATACTGTATCACTGTGTATATCAGTGTGTGGACTGATCCTGTGTCTGTGTATCTGATACTCTCGGTGTGTGGTCGATACTGTATCACTCTGTATATCAGTGTGAGGACTGATCCTGTGTCTGTGTATCTGATACTCTCAGTGTGTGATCGATACTGTATCACTGTGTATATCAGTGTGAGGACTGATCCTGTGTCTGTGTATCTGATACTCTCAGTGTGTGATCGATACTGTATCACTGTGTATATCAGTGTGTGGACTGATCCTGTGTCTGTGTATCTGATACTCTCGGTGTGTGATCGATACTGTATCACTGTGTATATCAGTGTGAGGACTGATCCTGTGTCTGTGTATCTGATACTCTCGGTGTGTGATCGATACTGTATCACTGTGTATATCAGTGTGAGGACTGATCCTGTGTCTGTGTATCTGATACTCTCGGTGTGTGATCGATACTGTATCACTGTGTATATCAGTGTGTGGACTGATCCTGTGTCTGTGTATCTGATACTCTCGGTGTGTGATCGATACTGTATCACTGTGTATATCAGTGTGTGGACTGATCCTGTGTCTGTGTATCTGATACTCTCGGTGTGTGATCGATACTGTATCACTGTGTATATCAGTGTGAGGACTGATCCTGTGTCTGAGTATCTGATGCTCTCAGGTTGTATGAATACCCTCTGATTGATCTGTTATTTTCTGTGGGAAGGTCATTGTTGGAGCTGATGAATATAATTCGGGCGCAGACTCTACCCTGTGGAATTCCTGCATTGTTGTCCTGCAGCTCAGATGGTTGACCTCCAACAGCTACCACCATCTTCCTTTGCGCGAGGTAGGACTCCAGCCAGCGGAGGGTTTTCCCCCCGATTCCCACTGACCTCAGTTTTTCCAGGGCTCCTTGAATCCATACTCGGTCAAATGTTGCCTTGATGTCAAGGGCAGTCACTCTCACCTCACCTCTGGAGTTCAGCTCTTTTGTCCATGTTTGAACTAAGGCTGTAATGAGGTCAGGAGCTGAGTGGCCCTGACGGAACCCAAACTGAGCGTCACTGAGCAGGTTATTGCTAAGCAAGTGCCGCTTGATGTCACTGTTGATGTCACCTTCCATCACTTTATTGATGATTGAGAGTAGGCTGATGGGGCGGTAATTGGCCGGGTTGGACTTGTCCTGCTTTTTGTGCACAGGACATACCTGGGCAATTTTCCACATTGCCGGGTAGATGCCAGTGTTGTAGCTGTACTGGAACAGCTTGACTAGGGATGCGGCAAGTTCTGGAGCACAGGTCTTCAGTACTATTGCCGGAATATTGTCAGGGCTCACAGACTTTGCAGTCTCCAGCGCCTTCAGTCATTTCTTGATATCACACAGAGTGAATAGAATTGGCTGAAGTCTGGCATCTGTGATGCTGGGGACTTCAGGAGGAGGCCGACATGCATCATCAACTCGGCACTTCTGGCTGAAGATTGTTGCAAATGCTTCAGCCTTATCTTTCGCGCTGATGTTCTGGGCTTGCCCCATCATTGAGGATGGGGATATTTGTGGAGCCGCCTCCTCCAGTTAGTTGTTTCGTTGTCCATCTGCCTCAAACAGGTCAGAGCACCCTCAGTACTGGCGCCAGGGAATGTCGGCCTGGATTATGGAGATCAAGTCCCAGAGTATATACATCTCCCTCCGACAGTGCAGCACTCCCTCAGTACTGGCGCCAGGGAGTGTCGGCCTGGATTATGGAGATCAAGTCCGAGAGAAGATACATCTCCCTCCGACAGTGCAGCACTCCCTCAGTACTGACCCTGCGAGAGTGTAGCACTCCCTCGGTACTGACCCTCCAACAGTGCAGCACTCCCTCGGTACTGACCCTCCGACAGTGCAGCACTCCCTCAGTACTGAACTTCCGACAGTGCAGCACTCCCTCAGTACTGACCCTCCGACAGTGCAGCACTCCCTCAGTACGGCAGTGCAGTGTCTGCTTAACTGTCTGGTGTGGGGCCTGAACCATACTGAGGGAGCGCCGCAATGTCAGAGGGTCAGTACTGAGGGAGTGCCACACTGTCGGAGGGTCAGTACTGAGGGTGTGCCGCACTGTCGGAGGGTCAGTACTGAGGGTGTGCTGCACTGTCAGAGGGTCTGTACTGAGGCTGTGCCGCACTGTCAGAGGGTCAGTACTGAGGGAGTGCTGCACTGTCAGAGGGTCAGTACTGAGGGAGTGCTGCACTGTCGGAGGGTCAGTACTGAGGGAGTGCTGCACTGTCGGAGGGTCAGTACTGAGGGAGTGCTGCACTGTCGGAGGGTCAGTACTGAGGGAGCGCTGCACTGTCGGAGGGTCAGTACTGAGGGAGTGCTGCACTGTCGGAGGGTCAGTACTGAGGGAGTGCCACACTGTCGGAGGGTCAGTACTGTTGGAGTGCTGCACTGTCGGAGGGTCAGTACTGTTGGAGTGCTGCACTGTCGGAGCAGAGGATGGAATCTCGTGATGTTCCCCAGGGAATCGGTGATTAAACCTCTGCTTTTTTTGATCTATATGAATGATCTAGACTTGGGTGTGCTGGACACAATTTCTATTTGCAGATGCCACAAGAACTGGGAGGATTGTGCCCTGTGGGGAGGATCGTGACAGGCTGGTGAAGCGGGCAGAGAAGTGGCAGATGTTGATTCATTTTGGTCGGGGAGGACAAAGCACGAGGAGATGCAGTCCGGAATAAAGGGTACAATTCTAACAGTGTGGGTGCAGGAGCAGAATGACGTGTGGTCGAAGAAGTGCAGCTCACAGGAGCTGTCAGGGCGGGTCGAGAAAGTGGTCAACAAAGCGTACGGGCTTTGTAAATAGGGACGGGGAGCAAAAAGCGAGCAGGTTATGCAAAAAGTTTTGCCTCCGTCAAGGGTAGTAACTTTGAGCCCCGATTCCGCCCTGTCTCCTTCACTCTCTCTCATCCAGTCCTCACTCTGCATTAGTACAAAGGTGGAGAGGGGGTCAGTAATCCCCCTTAAACAGACACAAACACTGGCATCTTAATGTATGATAAGAGACATTTGTAAACAAAACACACACCATTCAAGATACACACGCACTCTCTCACACACACTCTCGCTCTCGCACACGCACTCTCTCTGGCACACACTCTCTCTCGCACACACTCACACTCTCAACACACACACTCGCGCACACACACTCTCGCGCACACACACTCTCTCACACAAACTCTCGCTCTCGCACACACTCTCTCTCGCACACACTCACACTCTCAACACACACACTCGCGCACACACACTCTCGCATACACACACTCTCGCTCTCGCACACGCACTCTCTCTGGGACACACTCTCTCTCGCACACACTCACACTCTCTCACACACACTCTCGCGCACACACACTCTCGCGCACACACACTCTCTCACACAAACTCTCG
>NC_090415.1:1771865-1774365 GCF_036365525.1 Heterodontus francisci
CGCACACACTCTCTCTCGCACACACTCTCTCTCGCACACACACACTCTCTCTCGCACGCACACACTCTCTCTCGCACACACACACTCTCTTTCGCACACACTCTCTCTCTCGCACACACAATCTCACACACACACACTCTCACACACACTCTCTCTCGCACACATACTCCCACGCACACACACACTCTCTCTCGCACACAACTCTCTCTCGCACACACACTCTCACACTCACACTCTCTCTCGCACACACACTCTCTCGCACACACACTCTTTCTTGCACACACACTCTCTCTCGCACACACACTCCTGCGCACACACACACTCACTCTCGCACGCACACACTCTCTCTCGCACGCACACACTCTCTCTCGCACACACACTCTCACACTCACACTCTCTCTCGCACACACACGCTCACGCACACACACACCCTTGCGCACACACACACCCTCGCGCACACACTCTCTCTCGCACACACATTCTCTCTCACACACACTCTCTCTCGCACACACACTCCCGCACACACACACTCTCTCTCGCACACACACTCTCGTGCACACACACTCTCTCGCACACACACTCCCGCGCATACACACACTTTCTCTCACACACACACACACTCTCTCTCACACACTCACACTCTCTCTCGCACACACACTCTCTCGCACACACACTCTCTCTCGCACACACTCTCTCGCACACACTCTCTCTCGCACACACACACTCTCTCTCGCACGCACACACTCTCTCTCGCACACACACACTCACACTCACACTCTCTCTCGCACACACTCTCTCTCTCGCACACACAATCTCACACACACACACTCTCACACACACTCTCTCTCGCACACATACTCCCACGCACACACACACTCTCTCTCACACTCACACTCTCTCTCGCACACACACTCTCTCGCACACACACTCTTTCTCGCACACACACTCTCTCTCGCACACACACTCTCTATCGCACACACACTCCTGCGCTCACACACACTCACTCTCGCATGCACACACTCTCTCTCGCACGCACACACTCTCTCTCGCACACACACTCGCACGCACACACTCTCTCTCGCACGCACACACTCTCTCTCGCACACACACTCTCACACTCACACTCTCTCTCGCACACACACTCTCTCGCACACACACTCTCTCGCACACACACTCTCTCTCGCACACACAATCTCACGGACACACACTCTCTCTCGCACACACACGCTCACGCACACACACACCCTTGCGCACACACACACCCTCGCGCACACACTCTCTCTCACACACACTCACACTCTCACACACACTCTCTCTCGCACACACACTCCCGCACACACACACTCTCTCTCGCACACACACACTCTGTCTTGCACACACACTCTGTCTCGCACACACACTCTCTCTCTCTGACGTACACACACTCTCTCTCTCACACAGACACACACTCTCTCACACACAGACACACTCTCTCTCACACACACACACTCTCTCACAACACACTCACTCTCTCACACACACTCTCTCTCTGACGTACACACACTCTCTCTTTCACAACACACACACTCTCTCACTCTCTCACACACACACACACGCTCTCACATACATACACACACTTTCTCTCACACGTACACACACTCTCTCACACACTCACACACACACTCTCTCTCTCACACACACACTCTCTCACACACTCCCTCACACACACACTCTCTCTCTGACGTACACACACTCTCTCACACACTCTCTTACACACACACACTCTCTCTCACACTCACACTCTCTCGCACACACACTCTCTCTCGCACACACTCTCTCTCGCACACACTCTCTCTCGCACGCACACACTCTCTCTCGCACACACACACTCACACTCACACTCTCTCTCGCACAAACTCTCTCTCTCGCACACACAATCTCACACACACACACTCTCTCACTCTCTCACACACACACACACTCTCTCACATACATACACACACTCTCTCTCACACGTACACATACTCTCTCTCTCACACACACACTCTCTCACACACTCCCTCACACACACACTCTCTCTCTGACGTACACACACTCTCTCACACACTCTCTCACACACTCACACTCTCTCTCGCACACACACTCTCTCGCACACACACTCTCTCTCGCACACACTCTCTCTCGCACACACTCTCTCTCGCACACACACACTCTCTCTCGCACGCACACACTCTCTCTCGCACACACACACTCTCTTTCGCACACACTCTCTCTCTCGCACACACAATCTCACACACACACACTCTCACACACACTCTCTCTCGCACACATACTCCCACGCACACACACACTCTCTCTCGCACACAACTCTCTCTCGCACACACACTCTCACACTCACACTCTCTCTCGCACACACACTCTCTCGCACACACACTCTTTCTTGCACACACACTCTCTCTCGCACACACACTCCTGCGCACACACACACTCACTCTCGCACGCACACACTCTCTCTCGCACG
>NC_090415.1:1791865-1889365 GCF_036365525.1 Heterodontus francisci
ACACTATGAGACAGGGACAGAGACAGACAGAGAGAGACACACACTGTGAGACAGGGACAGAGACAGAGAGAGAGACACACACTGTGAGACAGGGACAGAGACAGAGAGAGACACACACTATGAGACAGGGACAGAGACAGACAGAGAGAGACACACACTATGAGACAGGGACAGAGACAGAGAGAGACACACACTATGAGACAGGGACAGAGACAGACAGAGAGAGACACACACTGTGAGACAGGGACAGAGACAGAGAGAGAGACACACACTGTGAGACAGGGACAGAGACAGAGAGAGACACACACTATGAGACAGGGACAGAGACAGACAGAGAGAGACACACACTGTGAGACAGGGACAGAGACAGAGAGACACACACTGTGAGACAGGGACAGAGACAGAGAGAGACACACACTATGAGACAGGGACAGAGACAGACAGAGAGAGACACACACTGTGAGACAGGGACAGAGACAGAGAGAGACACACACACTGTGAGACAGGGACAGAGACAGAGAGACACACACTGTGAGACAGGGACAGAGACAGAGACAGAGACACACACACTGTGAGACAGGGACAGAGACAGAGAGAGACACACACTGTGAAACAGGGACAGAGACAGAGAGAGAGACACACACTGTGAGACAGGGACAGAGAGAGAGAGACACACACTGTGAGACAGGGACAGAGACAGAGAGAGAGACACACACTATGAGACAGGGACAGAGACAGAGAGAGAGACACACACTGTGAGACAGGGACAGAGACAGAGAGAGACACACACTGTTAGACAGGGACAGAGACAGAGAGAGAGACACACACTGTGAGACAGGGACAGAGAGAGACACACACTGTGAGACAGGGACAGAGACAGAGAGAGACACACACTGTGAGACAGGGACAGAGACAGACAGAGAGAGACACACACTGTGAGACAGGGACAGAGACAGAGAGAGAGACACACACTGTGAGACAGGGACAGAGACAGAGAGAGACACACACTATGAGACAGGGACAGAGACAGACAGAGAGAGACACACACTGTGAGACAGGGACAGAGACAGAGAGACACACACTGTGAGACAGGGACAGAGACAGAGAGAGACACACACTATGAGACAGGGACAGAGACAGACAGAGAGAGACACACACTATGAGACAGGGACAGAGACAGAGAGAGACACACACTATGAGACAGGGACAGAGACAGACAGAGAGAGACACACACTGTGAGACAGGGACAGAGACAGAGAGAGAGACACACACTGTGAGACAGGGACAGAGACAGAGAGAGACACACACTATGAGACAGGGACAGAGACAGACAGAGAGAGACACACACTGTGAGACAGGGACAGAGACAGAGAGACACACACTGTGAGACAGGGACAGAGACAGAGAGAGACACACACTATGAGACAGGGACAGAGACAGACAGAGAGAGACACACACTGTGAGACAGGGACAGAGACAGAGAGAGACACACACACTGTGAGACAGGGACAGAGACAGAGAGACACACACTGTGAGACAGGGACAGAGACAGAGACAGAGACACACACACTGTGAGACAGGGACAGAGACAGAGAGAGACACACACTGTGAAACAGGGACAGAGACAGAGAGAGAGACACACACTGTGAGACAGGGACAGAGAGAGAGAGACACACACTGTGAGACAGGGACAGAGACAGAGAGAGAGACACACACTATGAGACAGGGACAGAGACAGAGAGAGAGACACACACTGTGAGACAGGGACAGAGACAGAGAGAGACACACACTGTTAGACAGGGACAGAGACAGAGAGAGAGACACACACTGTGAGACAGGGACAGAGAGAGACACACACTGTGAGACAGGGACAGAGACAGAGAGAGACACACACTGTGAGACAGGGACAGAGACAGAGAGAGAGACACACACTGTGAGACAGGGACAGAGACAGAGAGAGACACACACTGTGAGACAGGGACAGAGACAGAGAGAGAGACACACACTATGAGACAGGGACAGGGACAGAGAGAGACACACACTGTGAAACAGGGACAGAGACAGACAGAGAGAGACACACTGTGAGACAGGGACAGAGACAGAGAGACACACACTGTGAGACAGGGACAGAGACAGACAGAGAGAGACACACACTGTGAGACAGGGACAGAGACAGAGAGAGAGACACACACTGTGAGACAGGGACAGAGACAGAGAGACACACACTATGAGACAGGGACAGGGACAGAGAGAGACACACACTATGAGACAGGGACAGAGACAGAGTGACACACACTATGAGACAGGGACAGGGACAGAGAGAGACACACACTATGAGACAGGGACAGAGACAGAGAGACACACACTGTGAGACAGGGACAGAGACAGAGAGACACACACTATGAGACAGGGACAGAGACAGAGAGACACACACTGTGAGACAGGGACAGAGACAGAGAGAGACGCACACTGTGAGACAGGGACAGGGACAGAGAGACACACACTGTGAGACAGGGACAGAGACAGAGAGAGACGCACACTGTGAGACAGGGACAGGGACAGAGAGAGACACACACTATGAGACAGGGACAGAGACAGAGAGACACACACTGTGAGACAGGGACAGAGACAGAGAGAGACGCACACTGTGAGACAGGGACAGGGACAGAGAGACACACACTGTGAGACAGGGACAGGGACAGAGAGACACACACTATGAGACAGGGACAGAGACAGAGAGAGACGCACACTGTGAGACAGGGACAGGGACAGAGAGACACACACTGTGAGACAGGGACAGGGACAGAGAGACACACACTATGAGACAGGGACAGGGACAGAGAGAGACACACACTATGAGACAGGGACAGAGACAGAGAGAGACGCACACTGCGAGACAGGGACACAGACACATTCCTATAAATGCCAGAGAACATCAGCTGCATTCTACTCAGTCTCTCACCATAGGACCATCCCCTCATCCCAGGAATCAGTCTCGTGAATCTTCTCTGCACTGTCTCCATTACAAGCATCTCCTGCCTTCAATGCGGAGACCAAAATTGCACACAGTGTTGGAAGTTTTGCACCTTTTCGAACACATTTTGCTTTTCTGTTCTTACAACCAAAGTGAAGAACTTCACACCTTCCCAGACTATACTCCATCTGCCATCTTGTTGCCCATTCGCTTAACCTGTCTTTTTCTCTTTGCAGCCTCTCTCTGTCCGCCCCACAGCTAACCTTTCCACCTACCTTTGTATAGAAACATCGGAAAGTAGGTGCAGGAGTAGGCCATTCGGTCCTTCGAGCCTGCTCCTCCATTCATTATGACCATGGCTGATCGTCCAAACTCAGTAACCTGTTCCCGCTTTCCCCCCCAACCCCCCCCCCCTCCCCATACCCTCCGATCCCTTTAGCTCCAAGAACTATATCCAACTCTTTCTTGAATATATTTAATGTTTTGTCCTCAACTACTTTCTGTGGTAGAGAATTCCACAGGCTCACCACTCTCTGGATGAAGAAATCCCTCCTCATCTCAGTCCTAAATATCTTTCCCCTTATCCTTAGACTGTGACCCCCTGGTTCTGGACTCCCCCACCATCGGGAACATCCTTCCTGCATCTGGTCTGCCCGGTCCTGTTAACATTTTGTAGGTTTCTCTGAGATCCCCTCTCATTCTTCTGAACCCTAGCGAATACAAGCCTAACCGACTCAATCTCTCCTCATAGGAGGTTGCAGAGGTGGAGAGAGGAGCTACACTGAGCAAGGGGGAGCAGCTACAACTAAGCGGAGGGAAAGCTTCAACAACAACCGCCATTAAAGAGAAGAAAGAGACATTCTTTTTTGTTGGAAACAGGGCTTTGTCTGGAGGCGGGTGCTGAACACCAGTAATTTGCTTTGCTTTGGACTGTTGGGGGAGGAACAAGTGGCTGGAACAACAAGGGGTGGGGCTGCCAATTCAGCAGGAATCTGTGCTGCTGCAACAAGCACACAGGGAAGCTCCCTCCCCACCCCAATTGCCCAGCCTGGGTCAGCTGAAGCTGCCCAGCTAAACAGACGGAAGGGGATAGATAGTGCCTGGGCAGCTTCAGCTGACCCAGGTGAAGACGCCTCCCCCAACCAGAAGACCGGAAGACCAAGTTCAAAGACTGTTTGTTTTAAGTGTACTGTGAGCACCACCTCCAGAAAGCAAGTCATCCCTGACAGCCTGTCTTTACCTCTCCTCTATTCCCTCAGCCCTCATTCCCTCAGTTTGTTTTTTTAATACATATTCAATATTTTCAGTGAATCGCTGATATTTGGTGTGCAAGCCCACAATTTGGGGTGGGTTTAGCTCTTAGACCCATGGCAAGCCCTTCATCACCGGTGGCGGGGCCCTCTACTACCTACGCAGCTGCAGCTTCTGTGGCTGCCCACGTGGCCCCGTCACCCTTTAAATTGTTGACATGCAGCCATGGGGTGAAGAGCTATCCCCACCCCAACATGTCTATTGAGGCCTGCGTAAAGGCAATGGCCGAGGTTGTCGGCCCCTCGGCCATTGTTGCGGCCTCAAAGATGTATGGGAAGGCTGTGTTTTTTCTAAAGACCAAGCGGGCCGTGTCCATGGCCCTGAGTAAAGGGCTCACTGTGGGGGGGACCTTCCTGCCGGTGGACCCTCTGGGGGCCACTGCGCAGCGGATAATCTTATCAAACGTCCCGCCCTTCATTCCCAGTGAGCTCCTCCTCCCCCACCTGCACCATCTGGGGGAGGTGAGGTCGGGGATCACCCCAGTCCGGCTTGGTCTTCGGGAGCACAGCCTCCAACATGTCTACTCCTTCCGCCGCCAGTTATTTATGCAGCTGGCGTGGGAGGAGGACACGGAGGGCCAATTTAATGTGGAGTTCCAGGGGACGGCCTACCGCGTCTTTTGGACCTCGGACGGGGCGCGGTGCCACGTCTGCAAGGGGGTGGGGCATGTTCGTAAGAACTGCCCCAACCTCCCGGCCGCCAGCTCCACCTCGGCGGCCCAGGGTGGTTCCACAGCACCTCCTCCCACTCCCCCCACACATCCAACAGACACCGCTCAGTCGGTTCCAGAGGCTGTGGTTTACACGGCCTCCAGCGGGGAGGGGAGTGTCCGTCCGAGTGGAAGGAAGACGCGGAGAAAAAAGAAACATCAAGAGGCGCGTCCCCTGGACACATTGAAACAACCCCGAGCCTGAGCTCATCCCAAAGCCTGTTCTCATAGAATCTACCTGTCCCAGGGCTGGGCTCAGGCCCAGGGTGACTAAAAAAAAGGAGGGTGCGGAGGCAGAGGCCTCTGATGACATGGTGGTCTCTGAGCCTCTGTGCCCTGGTGGGAAAAAGAGGAGAGGGCACCCCTCCACAGAGGTTACGAGGGGCCCTGAGGCGCAGTGCCCATCTGTTAGAGGGGAGCTGTCTCCTGTTTCGGGTCCCCAGGTTTCCCCTGCCACCACCAAGGCTACAAAGTCTGGGCAGGAGCTCCCTATACCTCAGGATGGAGGGGAGGGGAAGGCCCCGGTACATGAGGCCTCTCCTGAAGGAGTAAGTGGGGCCCTGCTTGTGGTGGGGGAGCCTGAGGACGCCACCCATTCTGCCACTGCTACTGGGTCGGGTGCACTGTGGAGGGGAGGGCGAGGCCCCAGAGGGTCAGCCCTCCCAGCCGGAGTCCACCACCAACCAGGAGATACCCGACTCGGTTATAACCGAGAATGCTGCCCCATCTGCTGGGCCTGTGGGTGCTGGCGGAGCGAGAGATTGCCTCCTCTCTCCGCCTCCGGTCTCGGCTCCGGCTGGATTTCTGGAGTCGGGAACTTCTGTCTCCCCTAGACCACTCATTGTCCTGGGGACGGAGGTGGGGGGGGGGGTCCTGAACTGCTGGCGCCCACAGGCTCCATTTTCACAGTAGAACCCAGAGAGGACTCCTCCGTCATCGATCCTGGGGGTGGGATCGTGACGGAGGCGGGACCAGCTGGCACGGCCGGGACGTCCGCCCCACAGTGTGTGGTGGATGTGTCGGCCGCTGGCAGTGACGACCTGGAGGAGGATGGGGATTCGGTGTGGGGCACGGAGGATGACCTTGATTCCATCGCCAGTGAGGTGGTGGAGTCCCTCGTGCCTCCCATCGAATCTCCTCTCATCCCCACGGCGGAACTCCGGGATTTCCTCGCGGCTTGCAGGGGTTGCCGCAAAAAAGTTCAGCTGGCCCTCGGCCATTGGTCGAATCTGGCGCTGATCATACAGTCCGTCCGTGCCGCCCTCAAGAAAGCGGGCAAGCGCGCGGGTGTGAAACTGGTTGAGAGGCACCGTTTTAATGTGTTCCTCAATGGGTTGCTGGGGGAGTGGAAGGCCAGGTGCACTTCCACTCCCTCCTCACAGTGAGGTGTTGGTGACGGGTTTTAAGTACCTTTGACATGAAGATAACCATAGCCAGCCTCAACATCAACGGCAGCAGGGGGTCTCACCGCAGATTTCACAATTTCTCAGTCCTTAGGGAAGGGAGATACGCGGTGAGCTTTCTGCAGGAAACCCACACCGTTCCGGGAGATGAAGCCACCTGGCTCCTGGAGTGGCAGGGTGGGGTCTACATGAGTCACCTCACCCCTATTTCTAGTGGGGTGGCTATCTTGTTGGCCCTGACTTTTCAGCCGGAGATCTTGGGGGTCAAGGAGCTAGTGCCGGGCCGCTTGCTCCACCTCGCCGTTCGCCTGGGTTACGTGCCGCTCCACTTTGTGAACGTGTACGCGCCCAGGCCCGGCGCGTTGCAAGCGCGCTTCTTTGAAGAAGTGTCCGCTCTCTTGAGCTCCATCGATAGCGGCGAGTGCATCATCCTCGGGGGGGATTTTAACTGCACCCTCGAGGTGGGGGATCGCTCCGGACCCCAGCGCGGCCAAGCGTCGGTGGAGAAGTTGAGGGGACTGATCAGCTCCCTTAACTTGGTGGACGTCTGGCGGAATCTCCATCCCGACTCCAGCGCCTTCACGTGGAGGTCTGGAGGAGGGGGGTCGCGAATCGACCGCCTCTACTTTTCACAGGCGTACATCTCCCACGTCTCGGCGGCCTCCATGCGGCTGGTGCCGTGCTCGGACCACCGCCTGGTGTGGGCAGAGTTCACTCCGTTCCGCACGCGGGCGGGGTCCGCGTACTGGCACTTTAACAACCGGCTGCTGGAGGACGAGCGATTTCGTGACTCGTTCTGTCGATTCTGGGCCGACTGGAGAAGGAAGCAGGGGGGCTTCCCCTCCTTGAGGCTATGGTGGGATGTGGGCAAGACTCACATCCGCATCTTCTGTCAGGAGTACGCGAAGGGGTTGACCAAGAGGCGGGAAGCCAAGATCGGGCGCCTTGAGAGGGAGGTGCTCGACTTGAAGTCCCGCCTCGGTCATGCCGTCGCGGACCCGGCCCTGTGGCAGGCGTACAAAGAGAAGAAGGGCGCGCTGAGGGACCTGCAGCTCATAGGGTCCCGAGGCGCGTACGTGAGGTCGCGGATCCAGATCCTGGAAGATTTGGACCGCGCCTCACCCTTCTTCTACTCGCTGGAAAAATGGCGGGGGGTCCGTAAGCAGCTCATCGAGCTGCTGGCCGACGACGGATCCTCCATCACGGATCCGGAGGGAATGGGCCTCCTGGTCCGGACTTATTACAGTGCGTTGTTCTCTCCGGATCCGTCCAGCGAGGATGCGCGCAGAGTTTTGTGGGAGGACCTGCCGCAGGTCAGTCCGGAGGGCGCTGAAGGATTGGAGGCTCCGCTCACGTTGGCGGAGCTGACTGGCGCCCTCCACCAGCTCTCGAGGGGCAAATCCCCAGGGCTGGATGGGTTGACCATGGAGTTCCTCAGGGCGTTCTGGGACGTCCTGGGGGACGATTACGCGCGGGTCCTGGGGGAAAGCCTGGCGACCGGGGAGATGCCCCTCTCGTGGCGCAGGACGGTCATCTTCCTGCTGCCGAAGAGGGGCGATCTCCGCCTGCTTAAAAACTGGCGTCCGATCTCCCTCCTCAGCACGGATTATAAGATCTTTGCCCGGGCTATGTCTACCCGCCTGGGCTCCGTGCTGGCCCACATGATCCACCCCGACCAGTCCTACACGGTCCCGGGCCGGTCCATCCAGGACAACATCCACCTGGTCCGAGACCTGATCCATCTTTCCCAGAGGACTGGTCAGTCGGTCGCCTTTCTCTCCCTCGATCAGGAGAAGGCGTTCGACAGGGTGGATCACGAATACCTTTTCGGGACTCTGCGCGCTTTCGGACTCGGGCCGCATTTCGTGGCCCGGGTCCGACTTTTATACGCCGCCGCAGAGTGTCTAGTCAAAGTTAACGAGTCCTTGACGGCGCCCCTTCGCTTTGGGAGAGGAGTGCGTCAGGGTTGCCCCATGTCCGGCCAATTGTATACCATCTGCGTGGAGCCCCTCCTGTGCCTGCTTCGCAGGAGGTTGACGGGATTGGCTCTGCGCGAGCCGGCCATGCGGGTTGTCCTCTCGGCTTATGCCGACGACATGCTCCTCGCGCTCACAGATCCCGTTGACTTGCGGAGGATGCGCGACTGCCAGCAGACCTTTTCTGCCGCGTCGTCCGCGAGGATCAATTGGGAGAAACGTTCCGGACTCCTGGTGGGTCAGTGGCGGGTGGACTCCCTGCCGGAGGAGATGACACTTTTTGCGTGGAGCACCACGCACCTCCTCTATCTGGGAGTCCTCCTAAGCACCGCTGAGGAAGCCTGGCCAGCAAACTGGCAGGAGTTGGAGACGAAAGTCACCGCTCGGCTGGGGCGCTGGACAGGACTGCTCCGAGTGCTTTCCTACAGAGGCCGAGCGTTGGTCATAAACCAACTGGTGGCCTCCATGTTGTGGTACCGGTTGGTCACTTTTGCCCCGCCCCCTGTATTTGCCACCAAGATCCAGAAGAAACCCGTCGATTTCTTCTGGGGCAAGAGGAAACACTGGGTCTCTGCCGCGGTCCTGAGTCTCCCGATTGAGGAGGGCGGTCAGTCGCTGGTGTGCGTCCGCACCCAGGCTGCGACTCTCCACCTTCGGACCCTGCAGAGATACCTGTACGTCGAGCGTCCTCCCAGATGGTGTGCGCTGGCGACGTATTTTTTCTGCCAGTGTCACTGCCTTCAAGACGACACGCAGCTCCCGGTGGAGTCCGTTAGCCGCGCCTTTCTGAGGGAGTTGCCTGTCTTTTACCAGGATCTATTCCGAGTCTGGAACATGGTCGCCTCCAGTCAGGGCGCTCCCCCGCCGGCGGAGGAGAGCGCCTCGGCTGTCCGGGCGGCCGACTCCGGGGACGGTCCGGCGGGCGGAGGAGTAGCCGAAACCCCCGGGACGCCCCCCACTGCGGGTGGCGAGGGGGCTCGGGAGAGCGGAGCGCTCCCGGCCGAGCTGACCCCCGCTCGGCCGGAACTGCTCATCGGGCCCAGGCCCCGAAACCCTCCTCGGGAGCCGGTCCCGCACAACCCGAGCCGCCTCTCGGAAATGCCCTCCGTGCCATTCCAATATTTCCTATATCTGCCTGTCATCACCTGTGAGTTTTTTGTGTGCGTCTCTGAGTGACCCTATCCCTATCGTTATCTCTATCCCTATCTTCCTCTCATTTTCATGTCTGGAAAATACTTTATTATTCCTCGTTACGCTCCTTGACAATTTAATTTCACCGTTTGCCTTGCATTCCCTCTGAATCCTCTCTGTCACTTTCCACAGCTGAAGCTTTGCCCCCTGATGTCTAGTTTCTATTTTACCCGAGTTTCTTTTTCCTGTTTTGATACAGCACAGTTCTCTGAAATGATGTTATCTAATAACACAAAACTCAACTTTCTCTCGTTCAGCTACAGCACTGAGATTTCTCTGAAATCAGCTGACTGGGGTTTCCCCATGTACCCTTTATAAGGGACGACTGCCGTGTACTTTCAGTTCCTCGTAGCAGACAGGCGACACTGCACTGTGAGTATGTTTCTTATGCAGATGGTGTGAATCTCCGACCCATTTCCCACCCTCTGTCTCCCAACTCCCTGTCTGTATCTGTCAGTCTGTCATGGTCTCCCAACTCCCTGTCTGTATCTGTCAGTCTGTCACGGTCTCCCAACTCCCTGTCTGTATCTGTCTGTCTGTCACGGTCTCCCAACTCCCTGTATCTGTCTGTCTGTCATGGTCTCCCAACTCCCTGTCTGTATCTGTCTGTCTGTCACGGTCTCCCAACTCCCTGTCTGTATCTGTCTCTCTGTCACGGTCTCCCAACTCCCTGTCTGTATCTGTCAGTCTCTCTCACTCTCTCACAACCTCTCTCTGTCTCTCTCTGCCTCTCACTCCATCTCTCTCTCACTCTCTCCTCAATTCTCTCTCACTCCCATCTCCCTCTCTCTCCCACCTCTCCCTCACCCCCTTCTCTCTTTCTCTCTCCCGCTGTCTCTCACTCTCTGTCTTTCTCTCTCCCCTGACTCGCTTTCTCTCACAGGCCCTATCTTTCTCTCTGCCTTTCTCTCTCCACGCGTCTCTCTCTCTCTCCCCGTCTCTCTGTCTCTCTCCCCCACACTGTCTCTTTCTCTCTCTCTCTTTCTCTCTCCCACTCTCTCCATCCATCTCTCTCTCTCTCTCTCTCTCCATGCGTCTCTCACTCTCTCTCTCCCCGTCTCTCTCTCTCTCTCCCCCACACTGTCTCTTTCTCTCTCTCTCTCTCTCTCTCCCACACTGTCTCTCTCTCTTTCTCCCACACTGTCTCTCTCGCTCTCTCTCCCACACTGTCTCTCCTCTCTCCCACACAGTCTCTCCTCTGTCCCACACTCGAGTTTAAACTCGGCAAGGGTGACAGCAGGAAGGTGATACGGACGCACGAGAAAATCGCAATCAAAGCGGGATTTACAGCATGGTTTTCCATCTGGTGGGAAGACGAATTCACAAGTCCAGACACCATCGTGCTGGAGGAAGGCTGGTTTTATGGAATTTGCTTCAAACCAAGATATTGATGTGTGTTTCGAATGCTGATACCCCCACCCCAACGCACCCACCCACAGGTCAGGGGAGGGTGCACCCTGTCCCCTAAACACCAATAAAACCATCAAAATAAACCTCACTCGTGCTCCTGACTCTCTCTAACTGAACCGGAATTTAACCCAATGGCTCCCTCACACAATCACTCACTGGAGAGGACAGAGTGAGTGACTTAGACACCAGTACTGAGGGAGTGCTGCACGGTCGCAGGGTCAGTACTGAGGGATCCTGTACGGGCTGCTCCTGCACACTCTCCACTTCCTCGCCCTCGTCAGCCGGCCGGACACGCCCTGGCGTTCCGCGTTGCCATCTGGCGGCGAGGGGAAACCCCGACGGAGGTCTCTCTACGCGGGTGTCTTCCCCCTTTACATCGGGGACCTAGGGTGGAGGGGGCTGCACAGAGCAGTCCCGTGCAATAGACTTTTAAGTAGGTTCACGGACTCCCAGGCCGCCTGTACTTTCTGCGGCCTGGACGAGTCCGTGTTTCACGTATATATGGAGTGTGCGAGGTTGCAGCCCCTATTTGAGTATCTGAAGGGGCTGCTCCTCAAATTCTGGCTGCACTTCAGTCCCACGCTCCTGATCTTTGGGCACCCGGTGCGGAGGGGCGTGGGCCGGTGGGAGGATCTCCTCGTCGGTCTGCTCCTGGGCCTGGCCAAGGTGGCAGTTCACAGGTCCAGGCTGCGGACCGTCGTGGGTGGGGGGTCCGTCCTCCCCGATTGCCTGCCCCTCTTCCGCGGTTACGTTCGCGCCCGGGTGTCCCTGGAGAGGGAGCATGCGGGGTGTCCGCTGGCACGCTGGAGGCCTTCCGCGACCGGTGGGCACCGCAGGGACTGGAGTGAATTGAAAATGGCATTTTGATATGAGTTTTTGTTTATTTCTGTTTTTAATTTTAAAAAAAAGAAAAAAAACGGGGGTTAGATACAGAGTAAAGCTCCCTCTAAACTGTCCCCCATCAAACACTCCCAGGACAGGTACAGCACTGGGATTGGCTGCTCTCTGATTTGGGAGCCTGAGTGTTGAGAGCCTCAACGAGGTGCAGCTGAGAGTGCTGGTGGCAGTTGGAGGTTGCAGAGGTGGAGAGAGGAGCTGCACTGAGCAAAGGAGAGCAGCTACCAACAAGCAGAGCAAAACTCCAACAACAGTCTCCATTAAAGAGAAGAAAGGGACATTTTGTGGAAACAAGGCTTTGTCTGGAGGTGGGTGCTGAACACCAGTAATTTACTTCGGACTGTTGGGGGAGGAACAAGTGGCTGGAACAACAAGGGGTGGGGCTGCCAATTCAACAGGAGTCTGTGCTGCTGCAAAAGCACACAGGGAAGCTCCCTCCCCACCCCAATTGCCAAGCCTGGGTCAGCTGAAGCTGCCCAGCTAAACAGACGGAAGGGGATAGATAGTGCCTGGGCAGCTTCAGCTGACCCAGGTGAAGACGTCTCCCCCAACCAGAAGACCGGAAGACCAACTTCAAAGACTGTTTGTTTTAAGTGTACTGTGAGCACCACCTCCAGAAAGCAAGTCATCCCTTCCAGCCTGCCTTTGCCTCTCCTCTCTTACCTCAGCCTCTCCACTAACCTGTTGTTTGTTTGTCTTTTCAAATTTTTCTGTGAATCTGTTATTTAGTGTGCAAGTCCACAATTTGGGGTGGGTTTAGCTCTTGGACCCATGGCAAGCCCTTCATCACCGGTGGCGGGGCCCTCTACTACCTACGCAGCTGCAGCTTCTGTGGCTGCCCACGTGGCCCCGTCACCCTTTAAATTATTGACATGCAGCCATGGGGTGAAGAGCTATCCCCACCCCAACATGTCTATTGAGGCCTGCGTTAAGGCAATGGCCGCGGTTGTCGGCCCCTCGGCCATTGTTGCGGCCTCAAAGATGTATGGGAAGGCTGTGTTCTTTTTGAAGACCGAGCGGGCGGTGTCCCTGGCCCTGAGTAAAGGGCTCACTGTGGGGGGGACCTTCCTGCCAGTGGACCCTCTGGGGGCCACTGCGCATCGGATAATGTTGTCCAACGTCCCACCCTTCATTCCCAGTGAGCTCCTCCTCCCCCACCTGCACCATCTGGGGGAGGTGAGGTCGGGGATCACCCCAGTCCGGCTTGGTCTTCGGGAGCACAGCCTCCAACATGTCTACTCCTTCCGCCGCCAGTTATTTATGCAGCTGGCGGGGGAGGAGGACACGGAGGGCCAATTTAATGTGGAGTTCCAGGGGACGGCCTACCGCGTCTTTTGGACCTCGGACGGGGCGCGGTGCCACGTCTGCAAGGGGGTGGGGCATGTTCGGAAGAACTGCCCCAACCTCCCGGCCGCCAGCTCCACCTCGGCGGCCCAGAGTGGTTCCACAGCACCTCCTCCCACTCCCCCCGCACATCCAACAGACACCGCTCAGTCGGTTCCGGAGGCTGTGGTTTTCACAGCCTCTGGCGGGGAGGGGAGCGTCCGTCCGAGCGGAAGGAAGACGCGGGGAAAAAAGAAACATCGTGAGGCGCGTCCCCTGGACACTTTGACTCAACCCGAGCCTGAGCTCAGCCCAAAGCCCATTCCCATGGAATCCACCTGTCCCAGGGCTGGGCTCAGGCCCAGGGTGACTAAAAAAGGAAAAAAGGGTGCGGAGGCGGAGGCCTCTGATGACATGGAGGTCTCTGAGTCTCCGCGCCCAAGTGCGAAAAAGAGGAGAAGGCACCCCTCCACAGAAATAACACAGGGCCCTGAGGTGCAGGGCCCATCTGTTGGAGGGGAGCTGCCTCCTGTTTCTGGTCCTCAGGTGCCCCCTACCGCCACCACCAAGGCTGCAAAGTCCGGGCAGGTGCTCCCTATTCCTCAGGATGGAGGGGAGGGGATGGCCCCGGTACGTGAGGCCCCTCCTGAAGGAGTAAGTGGGGCCCTGCTTGTGGTGGGGGAGCCTGGGGAAACCGTCCATTCCGCCACTGCTACTGGGTCGGGTGCCCTGAATGAAGGGGAGGGCGAGGCCCCAGAGGGTCGGGCCTCCCAGCCGGAGTCCACCACCAACCAGGAGACACCCGACCCAGTTATAACTGAGAATGCTGCCCCATCTGCTGGGCCTGTGGGTGCTGGCGGAGCGGGAGATGGCCTCCTCTCGCCGCCTCCAGTCTCGGCTCCGGCTGGTTTCCCGGAGTCCGGAACTTCTGTCTCCCCTGGACCACTCATTGGCCTGGGGATGGAGGTGGAGGGGGGTCCTGAACCGCTGGTGCCGACAGGCTCCAGTTTCACAATAGAACCCAGAGAGGACTCCTCCGCCATCGATCCTGGGGGTGGGATCGTGACGGAGGTGGGACCAGCTGGCGCGGCCGGGACGTCCGCCCCACAGTGTGTGGTGGATGTGTCGGCCGCTGGCGGTGACGACCCGGAGGAGGATGGGGATTCGGTGCGGGGCACGGAGGATGATCTTGATTCCATCGCCAGTGAGGTGGTGGAGTCCCTCGTGCCTCCCACCGAATCTCCTCTCATCCCCACGGCGGAACTCCGGGATTTCCTCGCGGCTTGCAGGGGTTGCCGCAATAAAGTTCAGCTGGCCCTCGACCGTTGGTCGAATCTGGCGCTGATCATCCAGTCCGTCCGTGCCGCCCTTAAGATAGCGGGCAAGCGCGCGGACGTGAAACTGGTTGAGAGGCGCCGTTTTAATGTGTTCCTCAATGGGTTGCTGGGGGAGTGGAGGGCCAGGTGCACTTCCACTCCTTCCTCACAGTGAGGTGTTGGTGACGGGTTTTAAGTACCTTTGACATGAAGATAACCATAGCCAGCCTCAACATCAACGGCAGCAGAGGGGCTCACCGCAGATTTCACAATCTCTCAGTCCTTAGGGAAGGGAGATACGCGGTGAGCTTTCTGCAGGAAACCCACACCGTTCCGGGAGACGAAGCCACCTGGCTCCTGGAGTGGCAGGGTGGGGTCTACATGAGTCACCTCACCCCTATTTCTAGTGGGGTGGCTATCTTGTTGGCCCCGACTTTTCAGCCGGAGATCTTGGGGGTCAAGGAGCTAGTGCCGGGCCGCTTGCTCCACCTCGCCGTTCGCCTGGGTAGCGTGCCGCTCCACTTTGTGAACGTGTACGCGCCCAGGCCCGGCGCGTTGCAAGCGCGCTTCTTTGAAGAAGTGTCCGCTCTCTTGAGCTCCATCGATAGCGGCGAGTGCATCATCCTCGGGGGGGATTTTAACTGCACCCTCGAGGTGGGGGATCGCTCCGGTCCCCAGCGCGGCCAAGCGTCGGTGGAGAAGTTGAGGGGACTGATCAGCTCCCTTAACTTGGTAGACGTCTGGCGGAATCTCCATCCCGACTCCAGCGCCTTCACGTGGAGGTCTGGAGGAGGGGGGTCGCGAATCGACCGCCTCTACCTTTCGCAGGCGTACGTCTCCCGCGTTTCGGCGGCCTCCATGCGGCTGGTGCCGTGCTCGGACCACCGCCTGGTGTGGGCGGAGTTCACTCCGCTCCGCACGCGGGCGGGGTCCGCGTACTGGCACTTTAACAACCGGCTGCTGGAGGACGTGCGATTTCGGGACTCGTTCTGTCGATTCTGGGCCGACTGGAGAAGGAAGCAGGGGGGCTTCCCCTCCTTGAGGCTATGGTGGGATGTGGGCAAGACTCACATCCGCGTCTTCTGTCAGGAGTACGCGAAGGGGTTGACCAAGAGGCGGGAAGCCGAGATCGGGCGCCTTGAGAGGGAGGTGCTCGACTTGGAGTCCCGCCTCGGTCATGCCGTCGCGGACCCGGCTCTGTGGCAGGCGTACAAAGAGAAGAAGGGCGCGCTGAGGGACCTGCAGCTCATAGCGTCCCGAGGCGCGTACGTGAGGTCGCGGATCCAGATCCTGGAAGATTTGGACCGCGCCTCTCCCTTCTTCTACTCGCTGGAAAAATGGCGGGGGGTCCGTAAGCAGCTCGTCGAGCTGCTGGCCGACGACGGATCCTCCATCACGGATCCGGAGGGAATGGGCCTCCTGGTCCGTACTTATTACAGTGCGTTGTTCTCTCCGGATCCGTCCAGCGAGGATGCGCGCAGAGTTTTGTGGGAGGACCTGCCGCAGGTCAGCCCGGAGGGCGCCGAAGGATTGGAGGCTCCGCTCACGTTGGCGGAGCTGACTGGCGCCCTCCACCAGCTCTCGAGGGGCAAATCCCCAGGGCTGGATGGGTTGACCGTGGAGTTCCTCAGGGCGTTCTGGGACGTCCTGGGGGACGATTACGCGCGGGTCCTGGGGGAAAGCCTGGCGACCGGGGAGATGCCCCTCTCGTGGTGCAGGGCGGTCATCGTCCTGCTGCCGAAGAGGGGCGATCTCCGCCTGCTTAAAAACTGGCGTCCGGTCTCCCTCCTCAGCACGGATTATAAGATCTTTGCCCGGGCTATGTCTACCCGCCTGGGCTCCGTGCTGGCCCACATGACCCACCCCGACCAGTCCTACACGGTCCCGGGCCGGTCCATCCAGGACAACATCCACCTGGTCCGGGACCTGATCCATCTTTCCCAGAGGACTGGTCAGTCGGTCGCCTTTCTCTCCCTCGATCAGGAGAAGGCGTTCGACAGGGTGGATCACGATTACCTTTTCGGGACTCTGCGCGCTTTCGGACTCGGGCCGCATTTCGTGGCCCGGGTCCGACTTTTATACGCCGCCGCAGAGTGTCTAGTCAAAGTTAACGGGTCCTTGACGGCGCCCCTTCGATTTGGGAGAGGAGTGCGTCAGGGGTGCCCCATGTCCGGCCAATTGTATACCATCTGCGTGGAGCCCTTCCTGTGCCTGCTTCGCAGGAGGTTGACGGGATTGGCTCTGCGCGAGCCGGCCATGCGGGTCGTCCTCTCGGCTTACGCCGACGACGTGCTCCTCGCAATCACAGATCCCGTTGACTTGCGGAGGATGCGCGACTGCCAGCAGACCTTTTCTGCCGCGTCCTCCGCGAGGATCAATTGGGAGAAATGTTCCGGACTCCTGGTTGGTCAGTGGCGGGTGGACTCCCTGCCGGAGGAGATGACACCTTTTGCGTGGAGCACCACGCACCTCCTCTATCTGGGAGTCCACCTTAGCCCCGCTGAGGAAGCCTGGCCGGCAAACTGGCAGGAGTTGGAGGCGAAAGTCACCGCTCGGCTGGGGCGCTGGACAGGACTGCTCCGAGTGCTTTCCTACAGGGGCCGAGCGTTGGTCATAAACCAACTGGTGGCCTCCATGCTGTGGTACCGGTTGGTCACTTTGGCCCCGCCCCCTGTATTTGCCACCAAGATCCAGAAGAAACTCGTCGATTTCTTCTGGGGCAAGAGGAAACACTGGGTCTCTGCCGCGGTCCTGAGTCTCCCGATCGAGGAGGGCGGTCAGTCGCTGGTGTGCGTCCGCACCCAGGCTGCGACTCTCCGCCTTCGGACCCTGCAGAGATACCTGTACGTCGAGCGTCCTCCCAGATGGTGTGCGCTGGCGACGTATTTTTTCCGCCAGTGTCACTGCCTTCAAGACGACACGCAGCTCCCGGTGGAGTCCGTTAGCCGCGCCTCTCTGAGGGAGTTGCCTGTCTTTTACCGGGATCTTTTCCGAGTCTGGAACATGGTCGCCTCCAGTCAGGGCGCTCCCCCGCCGGCGGAGGAGAGCGCCTCGGCTGTCCGGGCGGCCGACTCCGGGGACGGTCCGGCGGGCGGAGGAGTAGCCGAAACCCCCGGGACGCCCCTCACTGCGGGTGGCGAGGGGGCTCGGGAGTGCGGAGCGATCCCGGCCGAGCTGACCCCCGCTCGGCCGGAACTGCTCATCGGACCCAGGCCCCGAAACCCTCCTCGGGAGCCGGTCCCGCACAACCCGAGCCGCCTCTCGGAAATGCCCTCCGTGCCATTCCAATCGGCGCGGAGGGGTTTCCTGTACGGGCTGTTCCTGCACACTCTCCACTTCCACGCCCTCGTCAGCCGGCCGGACACGCCCTGGCGGTCCGCGTTGCCATCTGGCGGCGAGGGGAAACCCCGATGGAGGTCTCTCTACGCGGGAGTCTTCCCCCTTTACATCGGGGACCTGGGGTGGAGGGTGCTGCACAGAGCAGTCCCGTGCAATAGGCTTTTAAGTAGGTTCACGGACTCCCAGGCCAGCTGTACTTTCTGCGGCCTGGACGAGTCCGTGTTCCACATTTATATGGAGTGTGCGAGGTTGCAGCCCCTATTTGAGTATCTGAAGGGGCTGCTCCTCAAATTCTGGCTGCACTTCAGTCCCACGCTCCTGATCTTTGGGCACCCGGTGCGGAGGGGCTCGGGCCGGGAGGAGGATCTCCTCGTCGGTCTGCTCCTGGGCCTGGCCAAGGTGGCAATTCACAGGTCCAGGTTGCGGGCCGTCGGGGGGTCCGTCCTCCCCGATTGCCTGCCCCTCTTCCGCGGTTACGTTCGCGCCCGGGTGTCCCTGGAAAAGGAGCATGCGGTGTCCGCCGGTACGGTTGAGGCCTTCCGCGACCGGTGGGCACCGCAGGGACTGGAGTGCATCGTCGACGCCGAGAATGGCATTTTAATTTGAGTTTTTTTTTTGTTTATTTATCTGTTTTAATAAAGTTATTTTAAAACTGTAAATATGTAAAAAAAAAACAAAAAACGGGGGGGTTAGATACAGAGTAAAGCTCCCTCTAAACTGTCCCCTTCTCGGAATCAGACTGACCATTCGGAGGCCATTTGGCCCAATGAGCCTGTGCTAGCTCTGTGATAAAGCTCTCCAATTAATCCCACTCCCCTGCTCCTTCCCTGTCACTGATCTGTCACCAGTAACTCGTATCTCATTCCACTCACATCCCTTAATATGCCTGGATTGAATCCCTCCAGACCGGGAGTTATCATCTCCCTCTGTTCGATTATTGGATCAGTTATCTCCCCCCATTCTATCTGCAATCTCCTGTGATCTTTTATAAGATATTTCCTATTTCTGCCTGTCATTACGTGTGAGTTTATTGTGTGCGTCTCTGAGTGACCCTATCCCTATCTTTATCCCTATCGTTATCCCGATCTTTATCCCCATCTTCCTCTCATTGTCATGTCTGGAAAATACTTTATTATTCCTCGTTACGCTCCTTGACAATTTAATTTCACCGTTTGCCTTGCATTCCCTCTGAATCCTCTCTGTCACTTTCCACAGCTGAAGCTTTGCCCCCTGATGTCTAGTTTCTATTTTACCCGAGTTTCTTTTTCCTGTTTTGATACAGCACAGTTCTCTGAAATGATGTTATCTAATAACACAAAACTCAACATTCTCTCGTTCAGCTACAGCACTGAGATTTCTCTGAAATCAGCTGACTGGGGTTTCCCCATGTACCCTTTATAAGGGACGACTGCCGTGTACTGTTACCTCCTCGTAGCAGACAGGCGACACTGCACTGTGAGTATGTTTCTTATGCAGATGGTGTGAATCTCCGACCCATTTCCCACCCTCTGTCTCCCAACTCCCTGTCTGTACCTGTCTGTCTGTCACGGTCCACCAACACCCTGTCTGCATCTGTCAGTCTGTCACGGTCTCCCAACTCCCTGTCTGTCTCTGTCTGTCTGTCACGGTCTCCCAACTCCCTGTCTGTATCTGTCAGTCTGTCACGGTCTCCCAACTCCCTGTTTGTATCTGTCAGTCTCTCTCACTCTCTCACAACCTCTCTCTCTCTCACTCTTTCCTCAATTCTCTCTCACTCCCATCTCTCTCTCTCTCCCCCACACTGTCTCTTTCTCTCTCTCTCTCTCTCCCTCTCCCACACTGTCTCTCTCTCTCTCTCTCTGTCCCACAGTCTCTCTCTCTCTCTCCCACACTGTCTCTCTCGCTCTCTCTCTCCCACACTATCTCTCTCGCTCTCTCTCTCCCACACTGTCTCTCTCTCTCTCCCACACTGTCTCTCTCTCTCTCCCACGCTGTCTCTCTCTCTCTCTCCCACAGTCTCCCTCTCTCTCTCCCACACTGTCTTTCTCTCTCTCTCTCCCACACTGTCTCTCTCTCTCTCTCCCACAGTCTCTCTCTCTCTCTCCCACACTGTCTTTCTCTCTCTCTCTCCCACACTGTCTCTCTCTCTCTCTCCCCCACACTGTCTCTCTCTCTCTCTCCCCCACACTGTCTCTCTCTCTCTCTCTCTCCCCCACACTGTCTCTCTCTCTCTCTCTCTCTCTCCCACACTGTCTCTCTCTCTCTCTCTCTCTCCCCCACACTGTCTCTCTCTCTCTCCCACACTGTCTTTCTCTCTCTCTCTCCCACACTGTCTTTCTCTCTCTCTCTCCCACACTGTCTCTCTCTCTCTCTCCCCCACACTGTCTCTCTCTCTCTCTCTCTCCCACACTGTCTCTCTCTCTCTCTCTCTCCCACACTGTCTTTCTCTCTCTCTCTCCCACACTGTCTCTCTCTCTCTCCCCCACACTGTCTCTCTCTCTCTCTCTCTCCCACACTGTCTCTCTCTCTCTCTCTCTCTCCCACACTGTCTTTCTCTCTCTCTCTCCCACACTGTCTCTCTCTCTCTCTCCCTCTCCCACACTGTCTCTCTCTCTCTCTCCCCCACACTGTCTCTCTCTCTCTCTCTCTCCCACACTGTCTCTCTCTCTCTCTCTCTCCCACACTGTCTTTCTCTCTCTCTCTCTCCACCACACCCCCCCGTCTTACACTTGCTCTCCTCTCTCTCTCTCCCTCTCTTTCTGTTGCCCTCCTGTGTCTCTCTCTCTCCTCCCGGAATTATGTGCTTCACTCACTCTCGATGTGTGTTGGGAGGTAGGGAACTGATTGAGTGTGAGCTGTCTCCATGCGGGGAGGGGAGCGAGACAGATCCCAGGTGAAATCACAACTTGTGTGAAAAGGATTTCAGAATAAGATCAGCTGTTAAAATAGTGATCTTGTGTCGAAAACACACAGAGCAGCAGAATATTGGGAGAAGGTGGGTGGGACTGAGAACTGGAGGAGATTACAGAGATAGAGATTACAGTGAGGGACCCTGGAGGGATTTGAACAGGGGGATGAGAATTGCAGGGGCTGCAGGAGGATAATGGCACTTTCTATGGTTCGTATGTTGTTTCTCCTTCGAGCAGAGAAGTTTTACAGGGAGAAAGTGGGGGGAGGATTTAAGCGGAGCCAGCACAGTCAGGATGGGCTGAATGGCGTCCACCCACTGCATCTGTGTCATTCTTCCGCCAGCCAGAGTGGATTTGCTGACTGGGATTGGGATTCTGTCCCCCACAGTTCGCATCTCGATTCCCGGAGACTTTCTGCCACCCACAGACCAGACTCAACCATGCCCGAACTCACAATAATAAACCTATGCAAAACGAGCGTGGAGGTCAGAGTGACAGATGGCGGATGGGGCGTGGATGGGGAGATAGAAAACATCAGGTTTAAACTCGGCAAGGGTGACAGCAGGAAGATGATACGGACGCACGAGAAAGTTGCAATCAAAGTGGGATTTACAGCATGGTTTTCCATCTGGTACGAAGACGAATTCACAAGTCCAGACACCATCGTGCTGGAGGAAGGCTGGTTTTATGGAATTTGCTTCAAACCAAGATATTGATGTGTGTTTCGAATGCTGATACCCCCACCCCAACGCACCCACCCACAGGTCAAGGGAGGGGGCACCCTGTCCCCTAAACACCAATAAAACCATCAAAATAAACCTCACTCGTGCTCCTGACTCTCTCTAACTGAACCGGAATTTAACCCAATGGCTCCCTCACACAATCACTCACTGGAGAGGACAGAGTGAGTGACTTAGACACCAGTACTGAGGGAGTGCTGCACGGTCGCAGGGTCAGTACTTGAGGGAGTGCCGCACGGTCGGAGGGTCAGTACTTGAGGGAGTGCCGCACTGTCGGAGGGTCAGTACTTGAGGGAGTGCCGCACTGTCGGAGGGTCAGTACTGAGGGAGTGCTGCACGGTCGGAGGGTCAGTCCTGAGGGAGTGCCGCACTGTCGGAGGGTCAGTACTTGAGGGAGTGCCGCACTGTCGGAGGGTCAGTACTGAGGGAGTGCCGCACGGTCGGAGGGTCAGTACTGAGGGAGTGCTGCACTGTCGGAGGCTCAGAGACTGGTCCCGTATCCCCTCAGAGACTGTCGGAGGGTCAGTACTGAGGGAGTGCCGCACTGTCGGAGGGTCAGGACTGAGGGAGTGCCGCACTGTCGGAGGGTCAGTACTGAGGGAGTGCCGCACTGTCGGAGGGTCAGTACTGAGGGAGTGCCGCACTGTCGGAGGGTCAGTACTGAGGGAGTGCCGCACTGTCGGAGGGTCAGTACTTGAGGGAGTGCCGCACTGTCGGAGGGTCAGTACTGAGGGATTGCTTTACTGTCGGAGGGTCAGTACTGAGGGAGTGCCGCACTGTCGGAGGGTCAGGACTGAGGGAGTGCCGCACTGTCGGAGGGTCAGTACTGAGGGAGTGCCGCACTGTCGGAGGGTCAGTACTGAGGGATTGCTTTACTGTCGGAGGGTCAGTACTGAGGGAGTGCCGCACTGTCGGAGGGTCAGGACTGAGGGAGTGCCGCACTGTCGGAGGGTCAGTACTGAGGGAGTGCCGCACTGTCGGAGGGTCAGGACTGAGGGAGTGCCGCACTGTCGGAGGGTCAGTACTGAGGGAGTGCCGCACTGTCGGAGGGTCAGTACTGAGGGAGTGTCGCACTGTCGGAGGGTCAGTACTGAGGGAGTGCTGCACTGTCGGAGGCTCAGAGACTGGTCCCGTATCCCCTCAGAGACTGGGATGGGAATGGTTGCTAAGAGGCCATGGGACGAGAACCATTACTAAGGGGCTAAGGGATTGGGATGGTTGCTAAGGGGCTCTGGTTTGGGGATGGTTGCTAAGGGGCTCTGGGTTGGGGATGGTTGCTAAGGGGCTATGGGATGGGGACGGTTGCTAAGGGGCACTGGGTTGGGGATGGTTGCTAAGGGGCTCTGGGTTGGGGACGGTTGCTAAGGAGTTAAGGGATTGGGATGGTTGCTCAGGGGCTATGGGATGGCGATGGTTGCTAAGGGGCTATGGGATGGGGATGGTTGCTAAGGGGCACTGGGTTGGGGACGGTTGCTAAGGGGCTCTGGGTTGGGGACGGTTGCTAAGGGGCTATGGGATGGGGACGGTTGCTAAGGGGCTCTGGGTTGGGGACGGTTGCTAAGGGGCTATGGGATGGGGACGGTTGCTAAGGGGCTCTGGGTTGGGGACGGTTGCTAAGGGGCTATGGGATGGGGACGGTTGCTAAGGGGCTCTGGGTTGGGGACGGTTGCTAAGGGGCTATGGGATGGGGACGGTTGCTAAGGGGCTCTGGGTTGGGGATGGTTGCTAAGGGGCCATAATGGATCGGGAAGGGCCAAAAGGCGGCCCAGGCACGGTCCAGCCCCCAGCTTTTTCTGGCCGTGCTCTGGGAGGGGGCGGTGGAGAGGGAGCCGGCCTGCCCTGCTGCTGCTGGCGGAGGCGGCCAGAGGGCACTGAGGGTGGGGGAGCCTGGAAACAGAGCGGGAGAGGCCAGCCGGGCCCGCTGTTAAAAACAGAAGAGGGGGGGGGGGTAACCTTGAAACCGAAATCCACGCGAGCAGGCCGTTGGAAAGGAAGGGGGGGGGGGGGTTGCCTGGAAACGGACTGGGCACGCGGAGCGGCCGTTGGGAGAGGAACCGGGGGTTGCCTGGAAACGGACTGGGCACGCGGAGCGGCCGTTGGGAGAGGAACCGGGGGGAGGGGGGCTTGAAACGGAGCTGGCAAGCGTGTCGGCCGTTGGTTATTGAAAGGGAAGAGGGGGGTTCCTTGAAACAGCCAGCCGGAGCAACCGCCGCCCGCCAACGGCCACAACCGGATCCACCCCGGGCCCCGTATCCCCTCAGAGACCGGTCCCGTATCCCCTCAGAGACCGGTCCCGTATCCCCTCAGAGACCCGTCCCGTATCCGACAGAAACAAGAAATGCTGGAATCACTCAGCAGGTCTGGCAGCATCTGTGGAAAGAGAAGCAGAGTTAACGTTTCGGGTCCGTATCCGACAGAAACCGGTCCCGTATCCGACAGAAACCGGTCCCGTATCCGACAGAGACCGGTCCCGTATCCGACAGAGACCGGTCCCATAATCCCCTCAGAGACCGGTCCCGTAATCCCCTCAGAGACCGGTCCCGTATCCCCTCAGAGACCGGTCCCGTATCCCCTCAGAGACCGGTCCCATAATCCCCTCAGAGACCGGTCCCGTATCCCCTCAGAGACCGGTCCCGTAATCCCCTCAGAGACCAGTCCCGTATCCCCTCAGAGACCGGTCCCATAATCCCCTCAGAGACCGGTCCCATAATCCCCTCAGAGACCGGTCCCGTATCCCCTCAGAGACCGGTCCCGTAATCCCCTCAGAGACCGGTCCCGTATCCCCTCAGAGACCGGTCCCATAATCCCCTCAGAGACCGGTCCCATAATCCCCTCAGAGACCGGTCCCGTGTCCCCTCAGAGACCGGTCCCGTAATCCCCTCAGAGACCGGTCCCGTAATCCCCTCAGAGACCGGTCCCGTAATCCCCTCAGAGACCGGTCCCGTAATCCCCTCAGAGACCGGTCCCGTAATCCCCTCAGAGACCGGTCCCGTAATCCCCTCAGAGACCGGTCCCGTAATCCCCTCAGAGACCGGTCCCGTAATCCCCTCAGAGACCGGTCCCGTAATCCCCTCAGAGACCGGTCCCGTAATCCCCTCAGAGACCGGTCCCGTAATCCCCTCAGAGACCGGTCCCGTAATCCCCTCAGAGACCGGTCCCGTAATCCCCTCAGAGACCGGTCCCGTAATCCCCTCAGAGACCGGTCCCGTAATCCCCTCAGAGACCGGTCCCGTAATCCCCTCAGAGACCGGTCCCGTAATCCCCTCAGAGACCGGTCCCGTAATCCCCTCAGAGACCGGTCCCGTAATCCCCTCAGATTCCGGTCCCGTAATCCCCTCAGATTCCGGTCCCGTAATCCCCTCAGATTCCGGTCCCGTAATCCCCTCAGATTCCGGTCCCGTAATCCCCTCAGATTCCGGTCCCGTAATCCCCTCAGATTCCGGTCCCGTAATCCCCTCAGATTCCGGTCCCGTAATCCCCTCAGATTCCGGTCCCGTAATCCCCTCAGATTCCGGTCCCGTAATCCCCTCAGATTCCGGTCCCGTAATCCCCTCAGATTCCGGTCCCGTAATCCCCTCAGATTCCGGTCCCGTAATCCCCTCAGATTCCGGTCCCGTAATCCCCTCAGATTCCGGTCCCGTAATCCCCTCAGATTCCGGTCCCGTAATCCCCTCAGATTCCGGTCCCGTAATCCCCTCAGATTCCGGTCCCGTAATCCCCTCAGATTCCGGTCCCGTAATCCCCTCAGATTCCGGTCCCGTAATCCCCTCAGATTCCGGTCCCGTAATCCCCTCAGATTCCGGTCCCGTAATCCCCTCAGATTCCGGTCCCGTAATCCCCTCAGATTCCGGTCCCGTAATCCCCTCAGATTCCGGTCCCGTAATCCCCTCAGATTCCGGTCCCGTAATCCCCTCAGATTCCGGTCCCGTAATCCCCTCAGATTCCGGTCCCGTAATCCCCTCAGATTCCGGTCCCGTAATCCCCTCAGATTCCGGTCCCGTAATCCCCTCAGATTCCGGTCCCGTAATCCCCTCAGATTCCGGTCCCGTAATCCCCTCAGAGACCGGTCCTGTATCCCCTCAGAGACCGGTCCCGTAATCCCCTCAGAGACCGGTCCCGTATCCCCTCAGAGACCTGTCCCGTAATCCCCTCAGAGACCGGTCCCGTAATCCCCTCAGAGACCGGTCCCTTAATCTCCTCAGAGACCGGTCCCGTAATCCCCTCAGAGACCGGTCCCGTAATCCCCTCAGAGACCGGTCCCGTAATCCCCTCAGAGACCGGTCCCGTAATCCCCTCAGAGACCGGTCCCGTAATTCCCTCAGAGACCGGTCCCGTAATCCCCTCAGAGACCGGTCCCGTAATCCCCTCAGAGACCGGTCCCGTAATCCCCTCAGAGACCGGTCCCGTAATCCCCTCAGAGACCGGTCCCGTAATCCCCTCAGAGACCGGTCCCGTAATCCCCTCAGAGACCGGTCCCGTAATCCCCTCAGAGACCGGTCCCGTAATCCCCTCAGAGACCGGTCCCGTAATCCCCTCAGAGACCGGTCCCGTAATCCCCTCAGAGACCGGTCCCGTAATCCCCTCAGAGACCGGTCCCGTAATCCCCTCAGATTCCGGTCCCGTAATCCCCTCAGATTCCGGTCCCGTAATCCCCTCAGATTCCGGTCCCGTAATCCCCTCAGATTCCGGTCCCGTAATCCCCTCAGATTCCGGTCCCGTAATCCCCTCAGATTCCGGTCCCGTAATCCCCTCAGATTCCGGTCCCGTAATCCCCTCAGAGACCGGTCCCGTAATCCCCACAGAGACCGGTCCCGTAATCCCCACAGAGACCGGTCCCGTAATCCCCACAGAGACCGGTCCCGTAATCCCCACAGAGACCGGTCCCGTAATCCCCACAGAGACCGGTCCCGTAATCCCCACAGAGACCGGTCCCGTAATCCCCACAGAGACCGGTCCCGTAATCCCCACAGAGACCGGTCCCGTATCCCCTCAGAGACCGGTCCCGTATCCCCTCAGAGACCGGTCGCATCATCCCCTCAGAGACCGGTCCCGTAATCCCCTCAGAGACCGGTCCCGTAATCCCCTCAGAGACCGGTCCCGTAATCCCCTCAGAGACCGGTCCCGTAATCCCCTCAGAGACCGGTCCCGCATCCGGCAGGGACTGGTCCCGTATCCCGTCAGAGACCGGTCCCGTATCCCGTCAGAGACCGGTCCCGTATCCCCTCAGAGACCGGTCCCGTAATCCCCTCAGAGACCGGTCCCGTAATCCCCTCAGATTCCGGTCCCGTAATCCCCTCAGATTCCGGTCCCGTAATCCCCTCAGATTCCGGTCCCGTAATCCCCTCAGATTCCGGTCCCGTAATCCCCTCAGATTCCGGTCCCGTAATCCCCTCAGATTCCGGTCCTGTATCCCCTCAGAGACCGGTCCTGTATCCCCTCAGAGACCGGTCCCGTAATCCCCTCAGAGACCGGTCCCGTAATCCCCTCAGAGACCGGTCCCGTAATCCCCTCAGAGACCGGTCCCGTAATCCCCTCAGAGACCGGTCCCGTAATCCCCTCAGAGACCGGTCCCGTAATCCCCTCAGAGACCGGTCCCGTAATCCCCTCAGAGACCGGTCCCGTAATCCCCACAGAGACCGGTCCCGTAATCCCCACAGAGACCGGTCCCGTAATCCCCACAGAGACCGGTCCCGTAATCCCCACAGAGACCGGTCCCGTAATCCCCACAGAGACCGGTCCCGTAATCCCCACAGAGACCGGTCCCGTATCCCCTCAGAGACAGGTCGCATCATCCCCTCAGAGACCGGTCCCGTATCCCCTCAGAGACCCGTCCCGTAATCCCCTCAGAGACCGGTCCCGTAATCCCCTCAGAGACCGGTCCCGTAATCCCCTCAGAGTCCGGTCCCGTATCCCCTCAGATTCCGGTCCCGTAATCCCCTCAGAGACCGGTCCCGTAATCCCCTCAGAGACCGGTCCCGCATCCGGCAGGGACTGGTCCTGTATCCCCTCAGAGTCCGGTCCCGTAATCCCCTCAGAGACCGGTCCCGTAATCCCCTCAGAGACCGGTCCCGTAATCCCCTCAGAGACCGGTCCCGTAATCCCCTCAGAGACCGGTCCCGTAATCCCCTCAGAGACCGGTCCCGCAATCCCCTCAGAGACCGGTCCCGCAATCCCCTCAGAGACCGGTCCCGCAATCCCCTCAGAGACCGGTCCCGCAATCCCCTCAGAGACCGGTCCCATAATCCCCTCAGAGACCGGTCCCGTATCCGGCAGGGACCGGTCCCGTATCCCCTCAGAGACCGGTCCCGTATCCCCTCAGAGACCGGTCCCATATCCGGCAGGGACTGGTCCTGTATCCCCTCAGACCGGTCCTGTATCCCCTCAGAGACTGGTCCCATAATCCCCTCAGAGGCCGGTCCCATAATCCCCTCAGAGACCGGTCCCATAATCCCCTCAGAGACCAGTCCCATAATCCCATCAGAGACCCGTCCCATAATCCCCTCAGAGACCCGTCCCGTATCCGACAGAGACCGGTCCCGTAATCCCCTCAGAGACCGGTCCCATAATCCCCTCAGAGACCGGTCCCGTAATCCCCTCAGAGACCGGTCCCGTAATCCCCTCAGAGACCGGTCGCGTAATCCCCTCAGAGACCGGTCCCGTAATCCCCTCAGAGACCGGTCCCGTAATCCCCTCAGAGACCGGTCCCGTATCCGACAGAGACCGGTCCCATAATCCCCTCAGAGACCGGTCCCATAATCCCCTCAGAGACCGGTCCCATAATCCCCTCAGAGACCGGTCCCGTATCCGACAGAGACCGGTCCCATAATCCCCTCAGAGACCGGTCCCATAATCCCCTCAGAGACCGGTCCCATAATCCCCTCAGAGACCGGTCCTATAATCCCCTCAGAGACCGGTCCCATAATCCCCTCAGAGACCAGTCCCATAATCCCCTCAGAGACCGGTCCCATAATCCCCTCAGAGACCGGTCCCATTATCCCCTCAGAGACCAGTCCCATAATCCCCTCAGAGACCAGTCCCATAATCCCCTCAGAGACCAGTCCCATAATCCCCTCAGAGACCAGTCCCATAATCCCCTCAGAGACCGGTCCCATAATCCCCTCAGAGACCCGTCCCGTATCCGACAGAGACCGGTCCCATAATCCCCTCAGAGACCGGTCCCGTATCCCCTCAGAGACCCGTCCCGTATCCGACAGAGACCGGTCCCATAATCCCCTCAGAGACCGGTCCCGTATCCCCTCAGAGACCGGTCCCGTATCCCCTCAGAGACCGGTCCCGTATCCCCTCAGAGACCGGTCCCGTATCCCCTCAGAGACCGGTCCCGTAATCCCCTCAGAGACCGGTCCCGTAATCCCCTCAGAGACCGGTCCCGTAATCCCCTCAGAGACCGGTCCCGTAATCCCCTCAGAGACCGGTCCCGTAATCCCCTCAGAGACCGGTCCCGTAATCCCCTCAGAGACCGGTCCCGTATCCGACAGAGACCGGTCCCGTATCCGACAGAGACCGGTCCCGTATCCGACAGAGACCGGTCCCGTATCCGACAGAGACCGGTCCCGTAATCCCCTCAGAGACCGGTCCCGTAATCCCCTCAGAGACCGGTCCCGTAATCCCCTCAGAGACCGGTCCCGTAATCCCCTCAGAGACCGGTCCCGTAATCCCCTCAGAGACCGGTCCCGTAATCCCCTCAGAGACCGGTCCCGTAATCCCCTCAGAGACCGGTCCCGTAATCCCCTCAGAGACCGGTCCCGTAATCCCCTCAGAGACCGGTCCCGTAATCCCCTCAGAGACCGGTCCCGTAATCCCCTCAGAGACCGGTCCCGTAATCCCCTCAGAGACCGGTCCCGTAATCCCCTCAGAGACCGGTCCCGTAATCCCCTCAGAGACCGGTCCCGTAATCCCCTCAGAGACCGGTCCCGTAATCCCCTCAGAGACCGGTCCCGTAATCCCCTCAGAGACCGGTCCCGTAATCCCCTCAGAGACCGGTCCCGCATCCGGCAGGGACTGGTCCCGTATCCCGTCAGAGACCGGTCCCGTATCCCGTCAGAGACCGGTCCCGTATCCCCTCAGAGACCGGTCCCGTAATCCCCTCAGAGACCGGTCCCGTAATCCCCTCAGATTCCGGTCCCGTAATCCCCTCAGATTCCGGTCCCGTAATCCCCTCAGATTCCGGTCCCGTAATCCCCTCAGATTCCGGTCCCGTAATCCCCTCAGATTCCGGTCCCGTAATCCCCTCAGATTCCGGTCCCGTAATCCCCTCAGATTCCGGTCCCGTAATCCCCTCAGATTCCGGTCCCGTAATCCCCTCAGATTCCGGTCCTGTATCCCCTCAGAGACCGGTCCTGTATCCCCTCAGAGACCGGTCCCGTAATCCCCTCAGAGACCGGTCCCGTAATCCCCTCAGAGACCGGTCCCATAATCCCCTCAGAGACCAGTCCCATAATCCCCTCAGAGACCAGTCCCATAATCCCCTCAGAGACCGGTCCCATAATCCCCTCAGAGACCGGTCCCATAATCCCCTCAGAGACCCGTCCCGTATCCGACAGAAACCGGTCCCATAATCCCCTCAGAGACCGGTCCCGTATCCCCTCAGAGACCCGTCCCGTATCCGACAGAGACCGGTCCCATAATCCCCTCAGAGACCGGTCCCGTATCCCCTCAGAGACCGGTCCCGTATCCCCTCAGAGACCGGTCCCGTATCCCCTCAGAGACCGGTCCCGTATCCCCTCAGAGACCGGTCCCGTAATCCCCTCAGAGACCGGTCCCGTAATCCCCTCAGAGACCGGTCCCGTAATCCCCTCAGAGACCGGTCCCGTAATCCCCTCAGAGACCGGTCCCGTAATCCCCTCAGAGACCGGTCCCGTAATCCCCTCAGAGACCGGTCCCGTAATCCCCTCAGAGACCGGTCCCGTAATCCCCTCAGAGACCGGTCCCGTAATCCCCTCAGAGACCGGTCCCGTAATCCCCTCAGAGACCGGTCCCGTATCCGACAGAGACCGGTCCCGTATCCGACAGAGACCGGTCCCGTATCCGACAGAGACCGGTCCCGTATCCGACAGAGACCGGTCCCGTATCCGACAGAGACCGGTCCCGTAATCCCCTCAGAGACCGGTCCCGTAATCCCCTCAGAGACCGGTCCCGTAATCCCCTCAGAGACCGGTCCCGTAATCCCCTCAGAGACCGGTCCCGTAATCCCCTCAGAGACCGGTCCCGTAATCCCCTCAGAGACCGGTCCCGTAATCCCCTCAGAGACCGGTCCCGTAATCCCCTCAGAGACCGGTCCCGTAATCCCCTCAGAGACCGGTCCCGTAATCCCCTCAGAGACCGGTCCCGTAATCCCCTCAGAGACCGGTCCCGTAATCCCCTCAGAGACCGGTTCCGTAATCCCCTCAGAGACCGGTTCCGTAATCCCCTCAGAGACCGGTCCCGTAATCCCCTCAGAGACCGGTCCCGTAATCCCCTCAGAGACCGGTCCCGTAATCCCCTCAGAGACCGGTCCCGTAATCCCCTCAGAGACCGGTCCCGTAATCCCCTCAGAGACCGGTCCCGTAATCCCCTCAGAGACCGGTCCCGTAATCCCCTCAGAGACCGGTCCCGTAATCCCCTCAGAGACCGGTCCCGTAATCCCCTCAGAGACCGGTCCCGTATCCCCTCAGAGACCGGTCCCGTATCCCCTCAGGGAAAGGTCCCGTATCCGGCAGGGACTGGTCCTGTACCCCTCAGAGACCGGTCCTGTATCCCCTCAGAGACCGGTCCTGTATCCCCTCAGAGACCAGTCCCATATCCCCTCAGGGAAAGGTCCCGTATCCCCTCAGAGACCGGTCCCGTATCCCCTCAGAGACCGGTCCCATAATCCCCTCAGATAGCGGTCCCCTGTCCCCTCAGAGACTCCTGAGCAACCATCCCCAACCCATAGCTCCTTAGCAATCATTCCCATCCCTTAGCCCCTTAGTAATGGTTCTCGTGCCATGACCCCTCAGCAAACATCCCATCCCAAGCATCCTCAGCAACCACTCCCATGGCCCCTTCGAAACCATTCCCATGGCCCCTTAGCAACCATTCCTATCCCATAGCCCCTTAGCAACCATTCCCATGGCCCCTTCGAAACCATTCCCATGGCCCCTTAGCAACCATTCCTATCCCATAGCCCCTTAGCAACCATTCCCTTGGCCCCTGAGCAACCATTCCCTTGGCCCCTGAGCAACCATTCCCATGGCCCCTTAGCAACCATTCCCATGGCCCATTAGCAACTATTCCCATGGCCCCTTAGCAACCATTCCCATGGCCCCTTAGCAGCCATTCCCATCCCATAACCCCTTAGCAACAATTCCCATGGCCCCTTCGAAGCCATTCCCATGGCCCCTTAGCAACCATTCCCATGGCCTCTTAGCAACCATTCCCATCCCATAGCCCCTTAGCCACCAACCATTCCCATGGCCCATTAGCAACCATTCCCTTGGCCCCTTAGCAACTATTCCCTTGGCGCCTTCGAAGCCATTCCCATGGCCCCTTAGCAACCATTCCCATCCCATAACCCCTTAGCAACAATTCCCATGGCCCTTTTTTTTATTAGAACATTACAGCGCAGTACAGGCCCTTCGGCCCTCAATGTTGCGCCAACCTGTGAGACCATCTGACCTACACTATTCCATTTTCATCCATATGTCTATCCAATGACCACTTAAATGCCCTTAAAGTTGGCGAGTCTACTACTGTTGCAGGCAGGGCGTTCCACGCCCCTACTACTCTCTGAGCAACCATTCCCATGGCCCCTTAGCAACCATTCCCTTGGCCCCTTAGCAACCTCTCCCATGACCCCTTAGCAACCATTCCCATCCCATAGCCCCTGAGCAACCGTTCCCAAGGTCGTTAGCAAACGACCCATCAAGCTTCGCAACCATCACAGCCCATGGCCCTGAACAACAGGTCCTTTAGCAACCATCCCGGAGCAGGGCCGACCGATGTTCTATCCCATCCCATGACTCATAGCAACTGGTCCCTCAGCCCTTCGGAACCAATCATCTGGCCCTCCGACACCGCCCCCGTGTCCCTCCGAGACCGGCCTGATACGACCATGGGGTTCATGGGTTGTATTAAGATCTGTTTTTCAAGCTCACTTTTAGTTTTGGGGAAATTAAATTGGTGGATGTAACCTAATTGAAATTCTGGAATTGAAAAAAGGTTGCCACACCACCCCAGATATTTTACATTTCAGACATCCTTCCGTGCGTGCTGACAGGGTCAGAGTGAGAGAGGTGAGAGCCGTAAAACAGCAGGTGGGCTCATTTAGGTGGGGAACTGAAGCCAGTCAGTCTGAAGAGAATTGCCCTGTCTGAGTTAGCAACGTGAATTATTCATGTTGTTATCCAGAATCAAGGTTTTGGAGTTGGAGGTGATTAGCTTAAATTTGGGGCATCCCCAGGTCTACCACGTAACTGTGGAGTTAGATTACACCAGCACCCGATACTGGCCCCCCAGTCCCTCTGACAGCGGGGCAGGTGGATAAATACACGAGGGGGAAAGGAATAAGAGGACGTGTTGACGGGGGCGGTGGGGGGGAGGGGTTGTGAGATGAAGAGGGGGCGGAAAGGAGGCTCGTGTGGAGCAGAAACCCCCGGCATGGAGCTGGGGAGAGGGGCCGAACGGCCTCGTTCTCTGTTGTATACTGCATCGGAGAAGTCACGAGGGTTGTGTCAAGCTTTAGTTACTTGGCGATCCAGCAGTTGAGGTGCAGGACTGGAATGTTTGTTGCTAATGCAAATTGTGATTTCCTTAATAAGTTATCCCGATGAACAATCTCTCAGTGGGAACAGTGCAGAGAACGGAGCAGGCCCGGGTTGTTACTGCCGAACAACAGGATGACGATTTGCATCGGCCGGACAATGGCTCGTTGTTCCGCACGCAAAATAGGAACGGAAGCGACACCAATCTCGAAACCACAAATACAAACTCTCTCAGGCACGTTTCAGTCTGACTCCCAGCTCCGCTCAATGGCTTCCCACTCCCTGACCTCTTCGTCAGGAGGACGAGGCTTCCAGCCACTCTGCACAGACATATCCCGTAATCCAGGCCGACACTCCCCCGGTGTCAGTACTGAGGGAGTGCTGCACTGTCGGAGGGAGATGTATAAACTCTAGGACTTGATCTCTATAATCCAGTCCGACACTCCCCGGTGTCAGTACTGAGGGAGTGCTGCACTGTCGGAGGGAGATGTATATACTCGAGGACTTGTTCTCCATAATCCAGACTGACAATCCCTCGGTGCCAGTACTGAGGGAGTGCTGCACTGTCAGAGGGAGATGTATATACTCCAGGACTTGTTCTCCATAATCCAGACTGACAATCCCTCGGTGCCAGTACTGAGGGAGTGCTGCACTGTCAGAGGGAGATGTATAGGACTTGATCTCTGTAATCCAGACCGACACTCCCCCGGTGCTCGTACTGAGGGAGTGCTGCACTGTTGGAGGGAGATGGAAATACTCTCGGACTTGATCTCCATAATCCAGACCGACACTCCCCCCGGTGTCAGTACTGAGGGAGTGCTGCACTGTCGGAGGGAGATGTACATACTCTAGGACTTGATCTCCATAATCCAGACCGACACTCCCCCGGTGTCAGTACTGAGGGAGAGCTGCACTGTCAGAGGGAGATGTACATACTCCAGGACTTGATCTCCATAATCCAGACCGACACTCCCCGGTGTCAGTACTGAGGGAGTGCTGCACTGTCGGAGGGACATGTATATACTCCAGGACTTGATCTCCATAATCCAGACTAACAATCCCTCGGTGCCAGTACTGAGGGAGTGCTGCACTGTCGGAGGGAGATGTTTATACTCTCGGACTTGATCTCCATCATCCAAGCCGACACTCCCCGGTGTCAGTACTGAGGGAGAGCTGCACTGTCGGAGGGAGATGTTTATACTCTCGGACTTGATCTCCATCATCCAAGCCGACACTCCCCGGTGTCAGTACTGAGGGAGTGCTGCACTGTCGGAGGGAGATGTTTATACTCTCGGACTTGATCTCCATCATCCAAGCCGACACTCCCCGGTGTCAGTACTGAGGGAGAGCTGCACTGTCAGAGGGAATGTATATACTCCAGGACTTGATCTCTATAATCCAGACCGACACTCCCCCGGTGCTAGTACTGAGGGAGTGCTGCACTGTTGGAGGGAGATGTATATACTCTAGGACTTGATCTCTATAATCCAGACCGACACTCCCCCGGTGTCAGTACTGAGCGAGAGCTGCACTGTCAGAGGGAGATGTATATACTCCAGGACTTGATCTCCATAATCCAGACTGACAATCCCTCGGTGCCAGTACTGAGGGAGTTCTGCACTGTCGGAGGGAGATGTATATACTCTAGGACTTGATCTCGATAATCCAGACCGACACTCCCCCGGTGCTAGTACTGAGGGAGTGCTGCACTGTTGGAGGGAGATGTATATACTCTAGGACTTGATCTCCATAATCCAGACCGACACTCCCCCGGTGTCAGTACTGAGGGAGTGCTGCACTGTCGGAGGGAGATGTATATACTCTTGGACTTGATCTCTATAATCCAGACCGACACTCCCCCGGTGCCAGTACTGAGGGAGTGCTGCACTGTCAGAGGGAGATGTATATACTCTCGGACTTGATCTCCATAATCCAGACCGACACTCCCCCGGTGTCAGTACTGAGGGAGTGCTGCACTGTCGGAGGGAGATGTACATACTCTAGGACTTGATCTCCATAATCCAGGCCGACACTCCCCCGGTGTCAGTACTGAGGGAGTGCTGCACTGTCGGAGGGAGATGTTTATGCTCTCGGACTTGATCTCCATAATCCAAGCCGACACTCCCCGGTGTCAGTACTGAGGGAGTGCTGCACTGTCGGAGGGAGATGTATATACTCTAGGACTTGATCTCCATAATCCAGACCGGCACTCCCCCGGTGCCAGTACTGAGGGAGTGCTGCACTGTCGGAGGGAGATGTATATACTCTAGGACTTGATCTCTATAATCCAGACCGACACTTCCCCGGTGCTAGTACTGAGGGAGTGCTGCACTGTTGGAGGGAGATGTACATACTCTAGGACTTGATCTCCATAATCCAGACCGACACTCCCCCGGTGTCAGTACTGAGGGAGTGCTGCACTGTCAGAGGGAGATGTATATACTCCAGGACTTGATCTCCATAATCCAGACTGACAATCCCTCGGTGCCAGTACTGAGGGAGTGCTGCACTGTCGGAGGGAGATGTATATACTCTAGGACTTGATCTCCATAATCCAGGCCGACACTCCCCCGGTGTCAGTACTGAGGGAGTGCTGCACTGTCGTGAGCGAGTGTGATCAGCCAAGGAGGGCGATGAAAAACCTTACTCTGAATAGTGCAAGGGGAGGCTGTACGTAGAGGAACACACGCCACATTCTGGGTTGGAGGATGAACTGAGTGCAGGATCACGTGCAAGCATGCAAATACCCGTTCAAATAGCTCTCCTGGCACCGTTTCTCTCTCTATCTCTCTCTCTCTCTGCATGTACAGGGAAGTGGTTGGGAATTAAAGCAGAATTGCAGTGAGGTGTTGAGACGGTGAGCTACAAACATGAGGTTTCATATGCTGTTACTCGGTGTATGTGCCACTGCAACTGGTAAGTCAAGCTGGCGGCATTCCCGTTCCGCACCCACCTGTGTGATTGTGCAATGACATCACGAAGTCATCGACTGTCGGATTTTTCCCACCCTCGCCTCTCAGCCCCTCCACCCAATCGGCAGGCGTCCAAAGGAACTCCCACCCGAGACTCGTCTCCCCCGATAGATTCCGACTGCTGCTCAATGTCCAGTGACCCCTGGGTTGGCGAGAGGGGAAATCAAACAGTGTTCCTGCTCCTGATCACGATCCAGTGGGAGTATTTTGGATTGATACAGGGCTATGGGGGGAGAGCGGGGCAGTGGGATTAGTTTGTGATTGATACAGAGCTATGGGGAGAGAGCGGGGCAGTGGGATTAGTTTGGGGATTGATACAGGGTTATGGGGAGAGAGCGGGGAAGTGGGATTAGTTTGGGGATTGATACAGGGTTATGGGGAGACAGCAGGGCAGTGGGATTAGTTTGTGGATTGATACAGGGTTATGGGGAGAGAGCAGGGCAGTGGGATTAGTTTGTGGATTGATACAGGGCTTTGGGGAGAGAGCGGGGAAGTGGGATTAGTTTGGGGATTGATACAGGGTTATGGGGAGACAGCAGGGCAGTGGGATTAGTTTGTGGATTGATACAGGGCTATGGGGAGAGAGCGGGGCAGTGGGATTAGTTTGGGGATTGATACAGGGTTATGGGGAGACAGCAGGGCAGTGGGATTAGTTTGGGGATTGATGCAGGGATATGGGGAGGGAGCGGGGCAGCGGGATTAGTTTGGGGATTGATACAGGGTTATGGGGAGACAGCAGGGCAGTGGGATTAGTTTGGGGATTGATACAGGGTTATGGGGAGACAGCAGGGCAGTGGGATTAGTTTGGGGATTGATACAGGGCTATGGGGAGAGAGCGGGGCAGCGGGATTAGTTTGGGGATTGATACAGGGCAATGGGGAGAGAGCAGGGCAGTGGGATTAGTTTGGGGATTGATACAGGGCTATGGGGAGAGACCAGGGCAGTGGGATTAGTTTTGGGCTCAATCGAATGGGCAATCCATTTTTGGAAGGTTATCAGAGTCGGTGAAGTGGGTGTGATGACTGCTGTCTGTATGCTTGGGCACCAGTTGAAGTGTATGCAATGTTCCAACCCGCACAGAGCAGGAGACCCCGGCTCCATTCTCTGGTCTGTCCTTAGTTAGCTGATCTATCGGGAGGCCGAATGGGCTGAATGTTCCTGTGTAACAGGCTCGGTGGGGTGCTGTCTGGCCTGGGATGAAACATTGTCTGCAAGAAGTTGAACTGCGGGCTGGCCGTGTTAGTAACTGGGCGTTACTGTGGACAAATGTATTCATCGCTTTATCCTGAACCCATCAGCATGGGCTCAAGTCCGAGAGTATATACATCTCCCTCCGACAGTGCAGCACTCCCTCAGTACTGACACCGGGGGAGTGTCGGTCTGGATTATGGAGATCAAGTCCGAGAGTATATACATCTCCCTCCGACAGTGCAGCACTCCCTCAGTACTGACACCGGGGGAGTGTCGGTCTGGATTACAGAGATCAAGTCCTAGAGTATATACATCTCCCTCCGACAGTGCAGCACTCCCTCAGTACTGACACCGGGGGAGTGTCGGTCTGGATTATAGAGATCAAGTCCTAGAGTATATACATCTCCCTCCGACAGTGCAGCACTCCCTCAGTACTGACACCGGGGGAGTGTCGGTCTGGATTATGGAGATCAAGTCCGAGAGTATATACATCTCCCTCCGACAGTGCAGCACTCCCTCAGTACTGGCACTGGGGGAGTGTCGGCCTGGATTATAGAGATCAAGTCCTAGAGTATATACATCTCCCTCCGAAAGTGCAGCACTCCCTCAGTCCTGGCACCGGGGGAGTGTCGGCCTGGATTATGGAGATCAAGTCCGAGAGTATATACATCTCCCTCCGACAGTGCAGCACTCCCTCAGTACTGACACCGGTGGAGTGTCGGTCTGGATTATGGAGATCAAGTCCTGGAGTATATACATCTCCCTCCGACAGTGCAGCACTCCCTCAGTACTGATACCGGTGGAGTGTCGGTCTGGATTATGGAGATCAAGTCCTAGAGTATATACATCTCCCTCCGACAGTGCAGCACTCCCTCATACTGAAACCGGTGGAGTGTCGGTCTGGATTATAGAGATCAAGTCCTAGAGTATATACATCCCCCTCTGACAGTGCAGCACTCCCTCAGTACTGTGATCTCCTGGCCCAGAGGTGAGATCACGACACTCCGCGAGGGCTGACACCTCGGAGGAGGTTGGTATTGGAGATTGGACGGTGATGAACCCTTTGTGTTGCTTTTGTTCCAGGTTTGGAGTGGTTGAAACTGGAAGGTGGGGACGATGTGTGCGGAGGAAGGGTGGCGATCTTTCACGACTCGCGCTGGGGAACGGCTTGCAGCGACTACTGGGACCTGTATGACGCGCAGGTCGTGTGCCGGCAGCTCCACTGCGGGCGGGCGATCCAGGCCACCACCGGAGCCTCCTTTGGGCCGGGCAGCGGTCCAATCTGGCTGGATGACGTGGTCTGTGACGGGAGTGAGCCGACGCTCGATCGATGTGCCGCGTCACCCTGGGGCGAGCACAACTGTCAGCACAGCGAGGACGCTGGAGTTCAGTGTTCAGGTAACGGCCAGCTAACCCACTGAGAATGGGCGCCGTCCAGATCCCCCCCACGCCCCCCACCACCACCACCACCAATCAGGCAGTATTCGTTGAGTGAACGTGTCCTGGCCTGTGCAAACCGCGTCGATTCCGGCCAAGTCTGGTACTGAGCCGCACACACACACAACAGGAAAGTCCCAGGGTCCAACCCCAGCCAGTGCTGAGGAAGCTACTCCCAGCAAGGGCTAGTGGTGAGCAAGTATACCCCATTATAGGAGGGGTATTAGAGTCAGGGAGAGGGAGCAGTGAAGATTGATAGAATGGGAGGGTAGTGTTCTGGATACCCCATTCTAGGAGGGGTATTAGAGTCAGGGAGAGGGAGCAGTGAAGATTGATAGAATGGGAGGGCAGAGTTCTGGTTACCCCATTATAGGAGGGGTATTAGAGTCAGGGAGAGGGGGCGGTGAAGATTGATAGAATGGGAGGGCAGAGTTCTGGTTACCCCATTATAGGAGGGGTATTAGAGTCAGGGAGAGGGGGCAGTGAAGATTGATAGAATGGGAGGGCAGAGTTCTGGTTACCCCATTATAGGAGGGGTATTAGAGTCAGGGAGAGGGAGCAGTGAAGATTGATAGAATGGGAGGGTAGTGTTCTGGATACCCCATTCTAGGAGGGGTATTAGAGTCAGGGAGAGGGAGCAGTGAAGATTGATAGAATGGGAGGGCAGAGTTCTGGTTACCCCATTATAGGAGGGGTATTAGAGTCAGGGAGAGGGGGCAGTGAAGTTTGATAGAGTGGGAGGGTAGAGTTCTGGATACCTCATTATAGGAGGGGTATTAGAGTCAGGGAGAGGGGGCAGTGAAGATTGATAGAATGGGAGGGTAGAGTTCTGGATACCCCATTATAGGAGGGGTATTAGAGTCAGGGAGAGGGAGCAGTGAAGATTGATAGAGTGGGAGGGTAGAGTTCTGGATACCCCATTATAGGAGGGGTATTAGAGTCAGGGAGAGGGGGCAGTGAAGATTGATGGAGTGGGAGGGTAGAGTTCTGGGCAGCCCTTTGTGCACAGGTATCCCCGTCAGGACAGTGGGTGTGATGACTCTATGTGTTGTGGCACCACCTCACAGTGTAAGTTTTGTGTTGCTCCTTCTCCAGGTCCGGTGCCCCCCAGACTGCATGGAGGTCCTGACTCATGCTCAGGGAGAGTTGAGGTGTACAAGAATTCCTCCTGGGGCACGGTTTGCGATCGTAACTGGGACCTCGTGGATGCCTCGATCGTCTGCCGTCAGCTCGGGTGCGGGGCTGCTGTGTCCGTGAACACCAGCTTCGCCCCAGGAGGAGGTCCCACCTGGCTGGACGACGTGGGCTGCGTTGGGACCGAGGCGACCATCAGCGAGTGCCCGACAGGCCGGAGGAGTGTCGGCAACTGTACCCACGGTCATCACGCTGGACTCACCTGCTCAGGTCAGCAGTGATGGTGCGCAGCACTTAAAGGGTTTGCAACGTTCGGACCCACACAGAGCAGGAGGGCCCAGGCTCCATAGGCAGCCTGTCCTGAGTTAGCTGGTAAACGACGGGGGCTGAATGGGATCCTCCTGTTCCTGTGTAACAGGCTCGAGGAGGAGGCTGAATGGGATCCTCCTGTTCCTGTGTAACATGTTCTCGAGGGGGGCTGAATGGGGTCCTCCTGTTCCTGTGCAACAGGCTCGAGGGGGTGGAGGCTGAATGGGATCCTCCTGTTCCTGTGTAACAGGCTCGAGGGAGGGGCTGAATGGGATCTTCCTGTTCCTGTGTAACAGGCTCGAGGGGGGGGCTGAATGGGGTCCTCCTGTTCCTGTGTAACAGGCTCGAGGGGGGAGGCTGAATGGGATCCTCCTGTTCCTGTGTAACATGTTCGAGAGGGGGGCTGAATGGGGTCCTCCTGTTCCTGTGTAACAGGCTCGAGGGGGGAGGCTGAATGGGATCCTCCTGTTCCTGTGTAACAGGCTCGAGGGGGGACGCTGAATGGGATCCTCCTGTTCCTGTGTAACAGGCTCGAGGAGGGGGCTGAATGGGATCCTCCTATTCCTGTGTAACAGGCTCGAGGGAGGGGGCTGAATGGGATCCTCCTGTTCCTGTGTAACAGGCTCGAGGAGGGGGCTGAATGGGATCCTCCTATTCCTGTGTAACAGGCTCGAGGGAGGGGGCTGAATGGGATCCTCCTGTTCCTGTGTAACAGGCTCGAGGGGGGGGCTGAATGGGATCCTCCTGTTCCTGTGTAACAGGCTCGAGGGAGGTGGCTGAATGGGATCCTCCTATTCCTGTGTAACAGGCTCGAGGGAGGGGGCTGAATGGGATCCTGCTGTTCCTGTGTAACAGGCTTGAGGGGGGAGGCTAAATGGGATCCTGCTGTTCCTGTGTAACAGGCTTGAGGGGGGAGGCTAAATGGGATCCTGCTGTTCCTGTGCAACAGGCTCGAGGGAGGGTGGAGGCTGAATGGGATCCTGCTGTTCCTGTTTAACAGGCTTGAGGGGGGAGGCTAAATGGGATCCTGCTGTTCCTGTGTAAGCTTGAGGGGGGGGGAGGCTGAATGGGATCCTGCTGTTCCTGTGTAACAGGCTTGAGGGGGGAGGCTAAATGGGATCCTGCTGTTCCTGTGTAACAGGCTTGAGGGGGGGAGGCTAAATGGGATCCTGCTGTTCCTGTGTAACAGGCTCGAGGGGGGGGAGGCTGAATGGGATCCTGCTGTTCCTGTTTAACAGGCTTGAGGGGGGAGGCTAAATGGGATCCTGCTGTTCCTGTGTAACAGGCTCGAGGGGGGGGGAGGCTGAATGGGATCCTGCTGTTCCTGTGTAACAGGCCCGAGGGGGGGGAGACTGAATGGGATCCTGCTGTTCCTGTTTAACAGGCTTGAGGGGGGAGGCTAAATGGGATCCTGCTGTTCCTGTGTAACAGGCTCGAGGGGGGGGGAGACTGAATGGGATCCTCCTATTCCTGTGTTACAGGCTCAAGGTGGGGGAGGCTGAATGGGATCCTGCTGTTCCTGTGTAACAGACTCGAGGGAGGGAGGAGGCTGAATGGGATCCTGCTGTTCCTGTGTAACAGGCTTGAGGGGGGAGGCTGAATGGAAGCCTCCTGTTCCTGTTTAACAGGCTTGAGGGGGGAGGAGGCTGAATGGGATCCTGCTGTTCCTGTTTAACAGGCTTGAGGGGGGAGGCTAAATGGGATCCTGCTGTTCCTCCAAGAAGGGAAGGTTAATGTCGGAGAATGATCCAACCTGGTGTTTTCCCTGCACAGGGCCTTTCCCGCTCAGACTGACAGATGGGAGGAACATGTGCTCGGGCAGAGTGGAGATCCTTCACAACTCGAGCTGGGGGGCGGTCAGCAGCGAGGGCTGGGAGCTGAGCGAAGGGAACGTGGTCTGCCAGCAGCTGAACTGCGGGGAGGCCGTGTCGGTAAGCGGGGCCTACCACGGGCAGGGGAGTGGTGAGGTCCTGCTCGGCGGCGTCCGGTGCAACGGGACGGAGCGCTCCCTGGACCAGTGTCTCTCCAACCCGCTGGGTGCCGACAGCAGTGCCCGGGTCCGGCAGGCTGGGGTCGTCTGCTCAGGTAGGTCACGCACGAGCCTCCTCCCGCCCCCTCTTCATCTCACCCCACCCCCCACCCCCCTCAAAATACATCTCTGCGACTCGCCTCAACCCACTCCCTGTGGTAGCGGGTTCCACATTCTCCCCACTCTCTGGGGAAAGACGTCTCTCCTGAATTCCCCCCCCCCCCCCCCCCCACATTGGATTTATTAGTGATTACCTTATATCAATGGCTCCCTCGTTCCGGTCTCGCCCCCGAGCGGAAACATCTTCTCTCCGTCGACCCTATCGAAAACCCATTCATAATCTTAAAAACCTCCATCAGGTGACCCCTCAGCCTTCTCTCTTCTGGAGAAAAGTGCCCCAGCCTGTTCAGTCTTTCCTGATAGTTCTAAATGTTCTCCTCCAGAAAGTTGGTGAAAGATAGACCTGGAGCTAATGTTTACACACTTTTATAAAGATTTATTTACAGAGACACACAGGACAAACTTGCATCTCCTCGCCATTGCAATCTTTTCCTATTTATCGGGGCACAGGTGAATCCCAGTGAAAGCCCAGAACCTGCGTACAATTAATATCCGGTGAAGAACTGTATGTTTGCGTCGATAGTCCAGTGCACATTTCACCGTGTTCCCGCCTCCACTCCAGGTCCCGTGCCCGTCCGCCTGGCGAACGGGAATAACATGTGCTCCGGGAGAGTCGAGGTCTATCGTAACTCCGTCTGGGGGACCGTCTGTGACAATGGCTGGGATGTAAACGCAGGGAGCGTGGTCTGCAGGGTGTTGAACTGCGGGACGGCACTGTCTGAACGGACTGGAGCCTACTACGGAGAGGGGACTGGGGACATCTGGATTGAGGGTGTGAGGTGTCTTGGGACGGAGTCTACCCTCGATCAGTGCTCCGCCAACCCTCGAGTGGGGAAGAACTGCACACACAGCCAGGACGCCGGAGTGACCTGCTCAGGTGAGCGGGGGACACCTGTCCCCCGGGTCTATGATCAGTTTCGCAATGTATCTTTAGTCATTAATTCCTGAACATACCGACAACTAGCACAAGATCATAGACAAAACACGAACTGGTGGGATTAGTTTGGGGATTGATACAGGGCTATGGGGAAAGAGCGGGGCAGTGGGATTAGTTTGGGGATTGATACAGGGCTATGGGGAGAGAATGGGGCAGTGGGATTAGTTTGGGGATTGATACAGGGCTATGGGGAGAGAATGGGGCAGTGGGATTAGTTTGGGGATTGATTCAAGGCTATGGGGAGAGAGCGGGGCAGTGGGATTAGTTTGGGGATTGATACAGGGCTGTGGGGAGAGAATGGGGCAGTGGGATTAGTTTGGAGGATTGATACAGGACTATGGGGAGAGAGCAGGGCAGTGGGATTAGTTTGGGGATTGATACAGGGCTATGGGGAGAGAATGGGGCAGTGGGATTAGTTTGGAGGATTGATACAGGACTATGGGGAGAGAGCAGGGCAGTGGGATTAGTTTGGGGACTGATACAGGACTATGGGGAGAGAATGGGGCAGTGGGATTAGTTTGGAGGATTGATACAGGGCTATGGGGAGAGAATGGGGCAGTGGGATTAGTTTGGGGATTGATACAGGGCTATGGGGAGAGAGCGGGGCAGTGGGATTTGTTTGGGGATTGATACAGGGCTATGGGGAGAGAGCGGGGCAGTGGGATTAGTTTGGGGATTGATACAGGGCTATGGGGAGAGAATGGGGCAGTGGGATTAGTTTGGGGATTGATACAGGGCTATGGGGAGAGAGCGGGGCAGTGGGATTAGTTTGGGGATTGATACAGGGCTATGGAGAGAGAGCGGGGCAGTGGGATTTGTTTGGGGATTGATGCAGGGCTATGGGGAGAGAATAGGGCAGTGGGATTAGTTTGGGGATTGATACAGGGCTATGGGGAGAGAGCGAGGCAGTGGGATTAGTTTGGGGATTGATGCAGGGCTATGGGGAGAGAATAGGGCAGTGGGATTAGTTTGGGGATTGATACAGGGCTATGGGGAGAGAATGGGGCAGTGGTATTAGTTTGGGGATTGATACAGGGCTATGGGGAGAGAGCGGGGCAGTGGGATTAGTTTGGGGATTGATACAGGGCTACGGGGAGAGAGCGGGGCAGTGGGATTAGTTTGGGGATTGATACAGGGCTGTGGGGAGATAATGGGGCAGTGGGATTAGTTTGGGGATTGATACAGGGCTTTGGGGAGAGAGCGGGGCAGTGGGATTTGTTTGGGGATTGATACAGGGCTATGGGGAGAGAGCGGGGCGGTGGGATTAGTTTGGGGATTGATACAGGGCTATGGGGAGAGAGCGGGGCAGTGGGATTAGTTTGGGGATTGATACAGGGCTATGGGGAGAGAGCGGGGCAGTGGGATTAACAGCAACAACACCTTGTTTTTACATTGTGCGTTTACCACAGTAAACCGTCACAGAAGTTGGGGTCGGGAGAGGGTGAGGGGCCTTGAAGGGAGTAGAAGAGGAGGATGAGACTTGTAGGGGCTGGAGGAGGTTACAGAGATAGGGAGGAGGTGGGAGGGGGGGTGGGTGAGCGAGGGGCCATTGAGGGATTTGAACAGGAGGATGAGAATTTTAAAATTGAGGCGTTGCCGGACCGGGAGCCAGTGGAGGTCAGCGAGCACAGGGAGGGAGTGAGGGGTGAACAGGACTCGGTGTGAGTTAGGACACAGAGGGGGGGCAGCAGGTGTTTCGGATGCATGAAGTTGACGGAGAGCGGGAGATGGGAGACGGGCGGAGGGAGGGCGTGGGAGTAGTCGGCGTCTGGAGCGGGAAGGAAGGGCACGGACGAGGGTTTCAGCAGCAGATGAGCTGAGACCGGGATGGAGACGGGCGGCGCTGCAGGCGGTGGAATAGCCAGGGCTGGAGTCAGTGGCGAGGCAGCCGAGTTTGAGGCGGCCTTCATTCTTCCCAATATTTAGTTTGCGGAAATTTCTGCTCGTTTGGGACTGGATGTTCGACGAACAGTGTGACAAACCTGAGACCGTGTTCCCATCTCCGTTCCAGGGCCAATACCTATCAGGCTGGCGAACGGGAATAACATGTGCTCCGGGAGAGTCGAGGTCTATCGTGACTCCGTCTGGGGGACCGTCTGCGACAACGGCTGGGATGTAAACGCAGCGAACGTGGTCTGCCGAGTGTTGAACTGCGGGACGGCCCTGTCTGAACGGACCGGAGCCTACTACGGAGAGGGGACTGGGGATATCTGGATTGAGGGTGTGAGGTGTCTTGGGACGGAGCCTGCCCTCGATCAGTGCTCTGACAGCCCATCGGGAGTGAAGAACTGCACACACAGCCAGGACGCTGGAGTTACCTGCTCAGGTGAGGGGGCTCAGTCAACATGCCACTCTCCTCCTCACTACCGATACCCTTTAATATCCCACCCAGTCTAATCCCACTCTCCTCTCTCCCTGTACCCTTTAATATCCCACCCAGTCTAATCCCACTCTCCTCCTCACTCCCCATACCTTTTCATATCCCACCCAGTCTCACTCCTCACTCCCCGTACACTTTCATATTCCACCCAGTCTAATCCCACTTTCCTCCTTACTCCCCGCACCCTTTCATATCCCACCCAGTCTAATCCCACTCCCCCCACACCCTTTAATATCCCACCCAGTCTAATCCCACTTTCCTCCTTACTCCCCGCACCCTTTCATATCCCACCCAGTCTAATCCCACTGTTCCCCTAACTCTCCACACCCTTTAATATCCCACCCAGTCCAACCCCACTCTCCTCCTCACTCCCCGCACCCTTTCATAACCCACCCAGTCTAATCCCACTCTCCCCCTCACTCCCCGCATCCTTTAATATCCCACCCAGTCCAACCCCACTCTCCCCCTCACTCCCCGCACCCTTTCATAACCCACCCAGTCTAATCCCACTCTCCCCCTCACTCTCCACACCCTTTAATATCCCACCCAGTCCAATCCCACTCTCCCCCTCACTCCCCATACCCTTTCATATCCCACCCAGTCTAATCCCACTTTCCTCCTAACTCTCCTCACCCTTTCATATCCCACCCAGTCTAATCCCACTGTTCCCCTCACTCTCCACACCCTTTAATATCCCACCCAGTCCAATCCCACTCTCCCCCTCACTCCCCATACCCTTTCATATCCCACCCAGTCTAATCCCACTTTCCTCCTCACTCCCCGCACCCTTTCATATCCCACCCAGTCTAATCCCACTTTCCTCCTAACTCTCCTCACCCTTTCATATCCCACCCAGTCTAATCCCACTGTTCCCCTCACTCTCCACACCCTTTAATATCCCACCCAGTCCAATCCCACTCTCCCCCTCACTCCCCATACCCTTTCATATCCCACCCAGTCTAATCCCACTTTCCTCCTCACTCCCCGCACCCTTTCATAACCCACCCAGTCCAATCCCACTCTCCCCCTCACTCCCCGCACCCTTTCATAACCCACCCAGTCTAATCCCACTGTTCCCCTCACTCTCCACACCCTTTAATATCCCACCCAGTCTAATCCCACTCTCCCCCTCACTCCCCATACCCTTTCATATCCCACCCAGTCTAATCCCACTTTCCTCCTCACTCCCCGCACCCTTTCATATCCCACCCAGTCTAATCCCACTGTTCCCCTAACTCTCCACACCCTTTAATATCCCACCCAGTCCAATCCCACTCTCCTCCTCACTCCCTGCACCCTTTCATAACCCACCCAGTCTAATCCCACTCTCCCCCTCACTTCCCGTACCCTTTAATATCCCACCCAGTCTAATCCCACTCTTCCCCCCTCACCCTTTCATATCCCACCCAGTCTAATCCCAGTCTCCTCCTCACTCCCCGCACCCTTTCATAAACCACCCAGTCTAATCCCACTCTCCCCCTCACTTCCCGTACCCTTTAATATCCCACCCAGTCTAATCCCACTCTCCCCCTCACTTCCCGTACCCTTTAATATCCCACCCAGTCTAATCCCACTCTTCCCCCCTCACCCTTTCATATCCCACCCAGTCTAATCCCAGTCTCCTCCTCACTCCCCGCACCCTTTCATAACCCACCCAGTCTAATCCCACTCTCCCCCTCACTTCCCGTACCCTTTAATATCCCGCCCAGTCTAATCCCACTCTTCCCCCCTCACTCCTAGTACACTTCAATATCCCGCCCAGTCTAATTCCACTCCTTCCCTCACTCCACGTACACTTTAATATCCCACCCAGTCTAATCCCACTCTCCTCCCCACCTCCCCGTACACTTTAATATCCCACCCAGTCTAATCCCACTCTCTTGCTCCCTCACCTCCCCGTACACTTTAATATCCCACCCAGTCTAATCCCACTCTCTTTCTCCCTCACCTCCCCGTACACTTTAATATCCCACCCAGTCTAATCCCACTCGCCTCCTCACCTCCCCGTACACTTTAATATCCCACCCAGTCTAATCCCACTTTCCTCCTCACTCCCCGCACCCTTTCATATCCCACCCAGTCTAATCCCACTTTCCTCCTCACTCCCCGCACCCTTTAATATCCCACCCAGTCTAATCCCACTGTTCCCCTAACTCTCCACACCCTTTAATATCCCACCCAGTCCAACCCCACTCTCCTCCTCACTCCCCGCACCCTTTCATAACCCACCCAGTCTAATCCCACTCTCCCCCTCACTCCCCGCACCCTTTCATATCCCACCCAGTCTAATCCCACTCTCCCCCTCACTCCCCGCACCCTTTCATATCCCACCCAGTCTAATCCCACTGTTCCCCTCACTCTCCACACCCTTTAATATCCCACCCAGTCCAATCCCACTCTCCCCCTCACTCCCCATACCCTTTCATATCCCACCCAGTCTAATCCCACTCTCCTCCTCACTCCCCGCACCCTTTCATATCCCACCCAGTCTAATCCCACTGTTCCCCTAACTCTCCACACCCTTTAATATCCCACCCAGTCCAACCCCACTCTCCTCCTCACTCCCTGCACCCTTTCATAACCCACCCAGTCTAATCCCACTCTCCCCCTCACTTCCCGTACCCTTTAATATCCCACCCAGTCTAATCCCACTCTTCCCCCCTCACCCTTTCATATCCCACCCAGTCTAATCCCAGTCTCCTCCTCACTCCCCGCACCCTTTCATAAACCACCCAGTATAATCCCACTCTCCCCCTCACTTCCCGTACCCTTTAATATCCCACCCAGTCTAATCCCACTCTTCCCCCCTCACCCTTTCATATCCCACCCAGTCTAATCCCAGTCTCCTCCTCACTCCCCGCACCCTTTCATAACCCACCCAGTCTAATCCCACTCTCCCCCTCACTTCCCGTACCCTTTAATATCCCACCCAGTCTAATCCCACTCTTCCCCCCTCACTCACAGTACACTTCAATATCCCGCCCAGTCTAATTCCACTCCTTCCCTCACTCCACGTACACTTTAATATCCCGCCCAGTCTAATCCCACTCTCTTGCTCCCTCACCTCCCCGTACACTTTAATATCCCACCCAGTCTAATCCCACTCTCCTCCTCACCTCCCCGTACACTTTAATATCCCGCCCAGTCTAATCCCACTCTCCTCCCCACCTCCCCGTACACTTTAATATCCCACCCAGTCTAATCCCACTCTCTTGCTCCCTCACCTCTCCGTACACTTTAATATCCCACCCAGTCTAATCCCACTCTCTTGCTCCCTCACCTCTCCGTACACTTTAATATCCCACCCAGTCTAATCCCACTCTCTTGCTCCCTCACCTCCCCGTACACTTTAATATCCCACCCAGTATAATCCCACTCTCCTCCTCACCTCCCCGTACACTTTAATAACCCACCCAGTCTAATCCCACTCTCCCCCTCACTTCCCGTACCCTTTAATATCCCACCCAGTCTAATCCCACTCTTCCCCCCTCACTCCTAGTACACTTCAATATCCCGCCCAGTCTAATTCCACTCCTTCCCTCACTCCACGTACACTTTAATATCCCGCCCAGTCTAATCCCACTCCCCTCCCCACCTCCCCGTACACTTTAATATCCCGCCCAGTCTAATCCCACTCCCCTCCCCACCTCTCCGTCCACTTTAATATCCCACCCAGTCTAATCCCACTCTCTTGCTCCCTCACCTCTCCGTACACTTTAATATCCCACCCAGTCTAATCCCACTCTCTTGCTCCCTCACCTCTCCGTACACTTTAATATCCCACCCAGTCTAATCCCACTCTCCTCCTCACCTCCCCGTACACTTTAATATCCCACCCAGTCTAATCCCACTCTCCTCCTCACCTCCCCGTACACTTTAATATCCCACCCAGTCTAATCCCACTCTTCCCCCCTCACTCCTAGTACACTTCAATATCCCGCCCAGTCTAATTCCACTCCTTCCCTCACTCCACGTACACTTTAATATCCCACCCAGTCTAATCCCACTCTTCTCCTCACCTCCCCGTACACTTTAATATCCTACCCAGTCTAATCCCACTCTCCTCCTCACCTCCCCGTACACTTTAATATCCCACCCAGTCTAATCCCACTCTCCTCCTCACCTCCCCACCTCCCCGTACACTTTAATAACCCACCCAGTCTAATCCCACTCTTCCCCCCTCACTCCTAGTACACTTCAATATCCCACCCAGTCTAATTCCACTCCTTCCCTCACTCCACGTACACTTTAATATCCCACCCAGTCTAATCCCACTCTCCTCCTCACCTCCCCGTACACTTTAATATCCCACCCAGTCTAATCCCACTCTCCTCCTCACCTCCCCGTACACTTTAATAACCCACCCAGTCTAATCCCACTCTTCCCCCCTCACTCCTAGTACACTTCAATATCCCACCCAGTCTAATTCCACTCCTTCCCTCACTCCACGTACACTTTAATATCCCGCCCAGTCTAATCCCACTCCCCTCCCCACCTCTCCGTACACTTTAATATCCCACCCAGTCTAATCCCACTCTCTTGCTCCCTCACCTCTCCGTACACTTTAATATCCCACCCAGTCTAATCCCACTCTCTTGCTCCCTCACCTCTCCGTACACTTTAATATCCCACCCAGTCTAATCCCACTCTCCTCCTCACCTCCCCGTACACTTTAATATCCCACCCAGTCTAATCCCACTCTCCTCCTCACCTCCCCGTACACTTTAATATCCCACCCAGTCTAATCCCACTCTTCCCCCCTCACTCCTAGTACACTTCAATATCCCACCCAGTCTAATCCCACTCTTCCCCCCTCACTCCTAGTACACTTCAATATCCCACCCAGTCTAATCCCACTCTCTTGCTCCCTCACTCCACGTACACTTTAATATCCCGCCCAGTCTAATCCCACTCTCCTCCCCACCTCCCCGTACACTTTAATATCCCACCCAGTCTAATCCCACTCTCCCCCTCACTTCCCGTACCCTTTAATATCCCACCCAGTCTAATCCCACTCTCCCCCTCACTTCCCGTACCCTTTAATATCCCACCCAGTCTAATCCCACTCTTCCCCCCTCACTCCTAGTACACTTCAATATCCCGCCCAGTCTAATTCCACTCCTTCCCTCACTCCACGTACACTTTAATATCCCGCCCAGTCTAATCCCACTCCCCTCCCCACCTCCCCGTACACTTTAATATCCCACCCAGTCTAATCCCACTCTCCTCCCCACCTCCCCGTACACTTTAATATCCCACCCAGTCTAATCCCTCTCTCTTGCTCCCTCACCTCCCCGTACTCTTTAATATCCCACCCAGCCTAATCCCACTCTCTTGCTCCCTCACCTCTGCTATCACACAATCAGCTACCCCTTTAATCTTCTTTAGTCTCTCTTTGTAATTGCCACGGTGAAAGGCCAAGTAATCTTAGACCATTTTTTAACCGGGTTCTCCTCTCGATTCCAGGTCCGGTGCCCGTCCGCCTGGTGAACGGGAACGACATGTGCTCCGGGAGAGTCGAGGTCTATCGTAACTCCGTCTGGGGGACCGTCTGCGACCACGGCTGGGATGTAAACGCAGGGAGCGTGGTCTGCCGAATGCTGAACTGCGGGACGGCCCTGTCAGCACAGACTGAAGCCGACTACGGAGAGGGGACTGGGGACGTCTGGTTGGACAATGTGAGGTGTAACGGGACAGAGCCTGCCCTCGATCAGTGCTCTGCCAGTCCGTGGGGGGTGAATAACTGCAACCACAGCCGGGACGCCGGGGTTACCTGCTCAGGTGAGTGCGTTTTGCTTCGAAGCTTGTTCCCAATATCTGATCATTGCGGCCGTCTGCTTCCTCGTCAAGGGGGAGGATTTGCCGAGAGTTAGAGGTGCAGAGGTTTATAGCATTGGGGTGCAGACTGCAGAGCTTAGATCTGATCCCGTTGGCTGCTGGATGGCTTAGCCCGGTTTTATCGCGTGCTGCTTCCACTGTTTTGCACGCAAATCCTCCTGGGGTTGCAGCCTCACCAGGCTGAATTTGGAAGGTTTAAGGGACGATTTGATTGAATTTTTCAAGATATTAAGCAGTAGATTGGGAGATTGGGGGAGAGGAAACACTTTGGGACGACCCAAGACTTCCCCCCACCCTCCCCGAAGTACATCGTGTCCTGTCCCTCCTTCCTTAATTCCCCCGTCTCTGGGTTCCAGGCCCCGTGCCCGTCCGCCTGGCGAACGGGAACAACACGTGCTCCGGGAGAGTCGAGGTCTATCGTGACTCCGTCTGGGGGACCGTCTGCGACCGCGGCTGGGATGTCGACGCAGCGGGCGTGGTCTGCAGGGTGCTGGACTGCGGGACGGCCCTATCTGCGCGGACCGGAGCCGACTACGGGGAGGGGACGGGGGACATCTGGATCAGCGACGTGAAGTGTCTCGGGACGGAGCCTGCCTTCGATCAGTGCTCCGGGAGTCCGCGGTGGGTGCATAACTGCACGCACAGCCGGGACGCCGGAGTCACCTGCTCAGGTAATCGAAGCCTCCTAGTTAATGGACCGCGGAGAAGGGGGTGGGGGGGGAAGTGTGAGCTCAAGGAAGTTCATTTTGGCAGGATACTGGTTCCACGTGTTCGGTCATGCTGCAGCTTAATTTTCATTAACAAGGCACTTTGTGTTGGGGGGCATCCCAAAAGGAGCAGCTTCAATACACTCAATTCAACTACAAACATCATGGTTCCAATTAGTGCCTTTCCTGTGCTCGGTGTGTGGGTCTGAGCTCCGCAGCGGGGGGACAGATCAGCTGCCCTCGGTGCAGGGCCGGGGGATGGAGCCTGGGATCTTCCTGTGCTCAGCGCGTGCGTGTATTGTGCGAGAGATACTCAGCTGCAGTTTCCCTTGCCCGCAGGGCCTTTCCCGGTCAGGCTGATAGACGGGAACAGCGTGTGCTCGGGGAAGGTGGAGATCCATTACCAATCCGCCTGGGGGACAGTCTGCGGCCAGGGCTGGGACCTCGCTGAGGGGGACGTCGTCTGCAGGCAGCTGAACTGCGGGAGGGCCGTGTCGGTCACCGGGGCCTACCGCGGGCAAGGGAACGGGGACGTGCGGCTGGGCGCCGTGCGGTGCAGTGGGACTGAAGCTCGGCTTCACCGGTGCCGGGCACGCCCCTGGGGGAGCAGCAACTGCACAAACAGTCGGGATGCTGGCGTCACCTGCTCAGGTAAGGCGGGGGTCCCCTTGGCGGGCGTCTCACTGGGCTTCTCCGGCCTGTGACTCCCCCTCCCTCGTACCTAGCTGCTTGGACGTGGCACAGAAAGAGGCCATTCTGCTAATCGTACCCGTGGAACAGCTGTCCGCTCAGTCCCACTCCCCTCCCCTTGAAACCTTTATCCTTTCCAAGCATTTATCCGATTCCTCTTTATCAGAGTTACTATTGAATCTGCTTCCACCCGTCCTTTCAGGCAGTGAATCCCAGATCACAACAACTCGCTGCCTCGAAAAATGTTTCCTCATCTCCCTCCCTCCGGTTCTCTCACCAATCACCCTCGATCTGTGTCCCTCCGGTTCACCACCCTCCCACCACTGGGAAACAGTCTCTCCTCATTTACTCCATCCAAACTCTTCCTGATGGTGAACGCCCCGATTAAATCTCCCTCTTAACCTTCTCTGTTCTCAGGAGAACAATCCCACCTTCTCCCAGTCTCTCCACATTAACTGAAGTCCCTCATCCCTGGAATCATTCTGCTCAATCTCCCTCTTAACCTTCTCTGTTCTCAGGAGAACAATCCCAGTTTCTCCCAGTCTCTCCAAATTAACTGAAGTCCCTCATCCCTGGGATCATTCTGCTCAATCTCCCTCTTAACCTTCTCTGTTCTCAGGAGAACAATCCCAGTCTCTCCACATTAACTGAAGACCCTCATCGAATTGGTGTGGCATTGTGGAACAGTCATCACCTAATCGAACGGGGAATAGCCTCATGGGGCTGAGTGGCATGCTGTTGTGCCTACATTGCACCTGTTGATAATTTCACAGATTAAACGTGTTCCCACCTCCACTCCAGGTCCCGTGCCCGTCCGCCTGGCGGGCGGGAACAACATGTGCTCCGGGAGAGTCGAGGTGTTTCGTGACTCCGTCTGGGGGACCGTCTGCGACCACGGTTGGGATGTCAACGCAGCAAGCGTGGTCTGCAGGGTGTTGAACTGCGGGACGGCCCTGTCAGCACGGACTGGTGCCTACTACGGAGAGGGGACGGGGGACATCTGGATTGAGGGTGTGAGGTGTAACGGGACAGAGTTTTCCCTCGATCAGTGCTCTGCCAACCCACCGGTGGGGATTAACTGCACACACAGCCAGGACGCTGGAGTGACTTGCTCAGGTCAGTGGGGTTAACTGCTCAGCGGGAATAGCTTGTTGACCTGACACCTGGGCTACAAAATCCAATCGATGACTCCAGTGGAAGTTCATGTAATCCTCGGCCTGTTTAACCGTGTTCCCTGTCTCGATTCCAGGTCCGATACCCGTCCGCCTGGCGAACGGGAATAACATGTGCTCCGGGAGAGTCGAAGTCTATCGTAACTCCGACTGGGAGACCGTCTGCGACCACGGCTGGGATGTAAACGCAGGGAGCGTGGTCTGCAGGGTGTTGAACTGCGGGACGGCCCTGTCAGCCACAAGAGGTGCCTACTACGGAGAGGGGACTGGGGCAATCTGGACTGAGGGGGTGAGGTGTAACGGGACGGAGTCTGCCCTCGATCAGTGCTCTGCCAACTCTCGAGTGCAGAATAACTGTACACACAGCCAGGACGCTGGAGTTACCTGCTCAGGTGAGTGGGGGGGGCGGAGGGGTTTCTGCTCGGGTGGATGATTTCGAACTTCAGATGATTGCCTATGGATGTGTGGCACAGTGGACAAGTGAATTCCCCCTCGCTCCCCACACCCTTTGATATCTCACCCAGTCTAATCCCGCTCTCCCCCTCACTCTCCGCACCCAGTTAAGGGGATAGAAGTTTACGCTGATGGGGTGAGACGCAGAGGGTGGGGGGGGGGGGGGGGGGGAGGGGTGGAAGACAAGAAATCGGAGTAGGCGTAGACCGTATTTCCCATTGAGCCTGCTCCGCCATTCAAAACTATCATGGCCGATCTCGGGCTTCTACTCCACTTTCCGTCTGCACGCCATATCCCTCCATTCCCTGAGAGACCAAAAATCTATCTATCCCAGCCTTGAATGAATTCAACAATGGATCGCCCCTGATCTTGAGACTGTGCCCCCTTGTTTTAGATTCCCCGACCAGCTGTCTCAGTGCCTACCATATCCAGCCCCTTTAGAATCTTGTATGTTTCAATGTCTCATTCTTCTAAACTCCAGAGAAGACAGACCCAATTTACTCAGTCTCTCATCGTAGGACAACCCCCTCATCCCAGGGACCAATCGGGTGAACCTTCGCTACACCACCTCCAATGCAAGTATATCCTTTCTTAAATGTGGAGAGCAAAACTGCACACAGTATTCCAGATGTGGTCTCACCAAAAACCCTGTACAATTGTAGCAAGACTTCTTTATTACTGCACTCCAATCCCCTTGCAACAGAGGCCAACATGCCGTTTGTCTTCCAAATTGCTTGTTGTACCGGCATGTTAATTTTCTGCATTCCTTGTATAAGCGCGCCCAAGTCTTTTTGAACATCGACATTTACAACTTCCACACCTTTTCAAAAATAATCTGCTTTTCTAAATATTATACTCCATCTGCCGTCTAGTTGCCCACCCATTTAACCTGTCTATATCTCTTTGCAGCCTCTCTCTGTCCTGCCCACAGCTAACCTTTCCACCTGAGTTTTGTATCATCAACAAACTTAGATACATTACTCTCTGTCTCTTCATCTAAGTCATTCATATAGATGGTAAATAGCTGAGGCCCCAGCACCGATCCTTGCGGTACACCACTAGCAACATATTGCCAACTTGAAAATTCCCCGCTTACTCTTTGCTTCCTGTCCATTAATCAATCCTCTATCCATGCTAATCTATTACCCCCAACTCCATGAGCCCTTATCTTGCCTATTAACCTTTTGTGTGGCACCTTATCAAATGCCTTTTGGAAATCCAAGTATACTACATCTACTGGTTCCCCTTTATCTACCCTCCCAGTTACATCCTCAAAAAACTCTAATAAATGTGTCAAACAGGATTTCCCTTTAGTAAAACCATGTGGACTTTGTCTAATCATACTATGGCTTTTCTAAATGCATTGTTAAGACTTCCTTAATAATAGATTCCAGCATTTTCCCCATCGACTGATGTTAGGCTAACTGGCCTGTAGTTCCCTGTTTTCTCTCTCTCTCTTTTCTTGAAAAGTGGTGTAACATTTGCCAACTTCCAATCCGACTGGCACCTTCCCGAGTTGAAGGAATTTTGGAAAATCCCAGCTGGCGCATCCAGTATATCTGCAGCTATCTCTTTTAGAATACGAGGGTGTAGACTATCAGGTCCTGGAGATTTGTCAGATTTTAGTTCCTTAAATTTCTCCAATGCTTTTTCTCTGCTGATATTACCTTCCTTAATTTCCTCACTCTTTTTAGCCCCGAAGTTACTGTCTATTTCTGGTGTGGAACTTGTGTCTTCTACTGTGAAGACAGACACAAAATATTGGTTCAATGCCTCTGCCATTTCCTCACTCCCCATGATAGTTTCCCCTGCCTTAGCATACAAGGCTAAGGGCCAAGTGCCGGAAAATGGGATTAGATAGGTGCTTGCTGGCCTGCACGGACACGATGGGCCGAAGGGCCTGTTTCTGTGCTGTATAACTCTATGACTCTAAGGGACCAACATTTACTTTAGCTACTCTCTTCCTTTTTATATACCTATAAAAGCACTTACAATCTGTTGTTATATTGCCGATTAGATTACTCTCTCTATTTTTTTTCCTTTTTATCAACTTTTTGGTGACCCTTTGCTGGTTTGTAAAACATTCCCAATCCTCAGACTTGCTACTGTGTTTTGCAATGTTGTCAGCCTCTTAGTGAGACACAGATGGGTTTTTCTTGCTGAGCTTTTGTTTTTTCAAAGGAATGTATTTTTGCTGAACATATTGAATGGTTTCTCTAAAGGTTTAGTCTATTTACCCAATTTACCTTACCCAGCTCTCCCCTCATGCCTACGTCATTGGCTCTGTTTAAGTTTAAGATTAAAGCTTGGCGACCTGACCTGAACCCGACCAAACTCAGCTCCATGTGTCGGGTTTATAGTCCATGTCCAGCATTCGGGGTTGGGTCCAGGTTGGCTGTGGTCGGGTTTTGTTTTGTATCGTTTTCTTTTTAATCTACGTTTTGACGCGATTTTTGTTCTGCACTAATAACATGTTTGATATTTCCGGGTTGGGTCGGGCATGAAAAAAAAATTGAAGGGCTCGGTCCCGGGTCGGGTCGGGTTTTAATTTTATACCTGAGCCAGGCTTTAGTTTAAGATTCTTGTTTGTGATTGGAGCATCAAACTTAACATTGAATTTAACGGTGTTATGATCACTATTTCCCAGTGGATCTTTTACTATGACGTTGCTTATTAACCTTGCTTCATTAGACAATACTAGATGTAAGATAGCTTTAACTCTAGTTGGATCCACAACGTATTGCTCCAAGAAACTGTCCCAAAAACATTCTACAAATTCATCTTCTAGACCACTCCTGCCAATTTCATTGTCCCAATCTATATGAAGATTAAAGTCACCCACGATTATTAGAATGATTTTGTTACATGCGCCAATAATTTCTCGTTTAATGCTCTGTCCGATGTTATAACTACTGTTAGAGAGCCTGTAAACTACTCCCACCAGTGTTTTCGGATTCTTGCTATTCCTTGTTTCTACCCAGACTGATTCTGCTTCGTGATCTTCTGCGGAGAGATCCTTTCTCACTAATGCCCTTTGTGCCATCCTTTACAGTCAGGGCTACCCCTCTCCTTTGCCATTCTGTCTGTCTTTCCACAATATTGTGTACCCTGGAATATTTAATTCCCAAGCAGGCGCGTCTGGGGACATTACTGGGAGGGCCGATTGGCCATTTCCAAGCTGTACGTTCTCTGTCACTGATCCTGGTTGTCTGAAACCGGGAGAATATAGTCGGCCTCTTCAAACCATCCAAATGCAAACAAACGCAAGGAGGGTGAAATGGTGGAGGTGGGGTGAGGGTTGTAAATGTACTGGGAGTGGTGGTGGGGGGGGGGGGGGGGGGGGGGCGGCTGAGATTCTGCCCGTTCCGTAACGCCAACTCTCGGGACCTGTGGACGTTAAGTAGAAACCCCACCCCCCCCTTCCCCGACATGACCCGCACTGACAGCAATTTCCAGATCACTCGAGACAAACTAGGAATGGTCTTGACTCCTTTCTGTCTCCGTCCCCAGGTCCGGTGCCCATCCGGCTGGTGAACGGGAACAACGTGTGCTCCGGAAGAGTTGAGGTCTATCATAACTCCGTCTGGGGGACCGTCTGCGACCACGGCTGGGATGTCAACGCAGCAAGCGTGGTTTGCAGGGTGTTGAACTGCGGGACGGCCCTGTCAGCGCGGACTGGAGCCTATTATGGAGAGGGGACTGGGGAAATCTGGTTGGATGATGTGAGGTGTAACGGGACAGAGCCTGCCCTCGATCAGTGCTCTGCCAATCCCTGGGGGGTGAATAACTGCACACACAGCCATGACGCTGGAGTGACCTGCTCAGGTGAGTGGAACTTTCCCACCTGGATCATTTCTCTAGACGCCCTGATGAACTTGGTTTCAGTCCATGTCTGATCTCCCTGCACTGTCTCACACCTCATTCACTCCCCATAGAACCATTCCTTCACGAACTCAGCACAGGTCAGGGGTTGAGCCGTTCCTGCTTTATGTGAGTGAGACAGAGTGTGTGTCTCTCTGGGAGAGTGTGTCTCAGTCAGTGAGTGAGTGTGAGGGTCTGTCTGTGTCTGTGAGTGTGTATGTGTCTGCCTATGTGTTTATGCACGGCTGTGTGTGTGTGTGACTGAGTGTGTATCTGTAGTACGTCTGTCTGTGTGTGAGACTGTGGGTGTGACTGAGAGACTGTGTGTGTGTGTGTGACTGTGGGAGTGTCTGAGTGTGTGAGACTGTGTGTGTGAGAGAGTGTGTGACAGTGGGAGTGTGAGACTGTGGGAGTGTCTGAGTGTGTGTGACTGTGGGAGTGTCTGAGTGTGTGTGTGTGACTGTGGGAGTGTCTGAGTGTGTGTGTGTGACTGTGGGAGTGTCTGGGTGTCTGAGTGACTATGGGAGTGTCTGATGTGTGTGTGTATGTGTGTAACTGTGGGAGTATCTGAGAGAGTGTGTGTGTGTGTGACTGTGGGAGTGTCTGAGTGTGTATGTGTGACTGTGGGAGTGTCTGAGTGTGTGTGTGACTGTGGGAGTGTCTGAGTGTGTGTGTGACTGTGGGAGTGTGTGACTGTGGGAGTGTGTGACTGTGGGAGTGTGAGACTGTGGGAGTGTCTGAGTGTGTGTGACTGTGGGAGTGTCTGAGAGTGTGTGACTGTGGGAGTGTCTGAGTGTGTGTGTGTGACTGTGGGAGTGTCTGAGTGTGTGTGTGTGTGTGACTGTGGGAGTGTCTGATGTGTGTGTGTGTGTGTGTGTGACTGTGGGAGTGTCTGATGTGTGTGTGTGTGACTGTGGGAGTGTCTGAGTGTGTGTGTGTGTGACTGTGGGAGTGTCTGAGTGTGTGTGTGTGACTGTGGGAGTGTCTGAGTGTGTGTGTGTGTGACTGTGGGAGTGTCTGATGTGTGTGTGTCTGTGGGAGTATCTGAGAGTGTGTGTGTGTGTGACTGTGGGAGTGCCTGAGTGTGTGTGACTGTGGGAGTGTGTGACTGTGGGAGTGTCTGAGTTTGTGTGACTGTGGGAGTGTCTGAGTGTGTGTGTGTATGTGACTGTGGGAGTGTCTGAGTGTGTGTGTGACTGTGGGAGTGTCTGAGTGTGTGTGTGACTGTGGGAGTGTCTGAGAGAGTGTGACTGTGGGAGTGTCTGAGTGTGTGTGTATGTGTGTGACTGTGGGAGTGTCTGAGTGTGTGTGTGACTGTGGGAGTGTCTGAGTGTGTGTGTATGTGTGTGACTGTGGGAGTGTCTGAGTGTGTGTGTGTGACTGTCTGAGTGTGTGTGACTGTGGGAGTGTCTGAGAGAGTGTGACTGTGGGAGTGTCTGAGTGTGTGTGTATGTGTGTGACTGTGGGAGTGTCTGAGTGTGTGTGTATGTGTGTGACTGTGGGAGTGTCTGAGTGTGTGTGTGTGACTGTGGGAGTATCTGAGTGTGTGTGTGACTGTGGGAGTGTCTGAGTGTGTGGGAGTGTCTGAGTGTGTGTGTGACTGTGGGCGTGTCTGAGTGTGTGTATGTGACTGTGGGAGTGTCTGAGTGTGTGTGTGTGACTGTGGGAGTATCTGAGTGTGTGTGTGACTGTGGGAGTATCTGAGTGTGTGTGTGACTGTGGGCGTGTCTGAGTGTGTGTGTGACTGTGGGAGTGTCTGAGTGTGTGTGTGTGTGTGACTGTGGGAGTGTCTGAGTGTGTGTGTGAGACTGTGGGAGTGTCTGAGTGTGTGTGTGTGTGTGACTGTGGGAGTGTCTGAGTGTGTGTGTGTGTGTGTGACTGTGGGAGTGTCTGAGTGTGTGTGTGTGTGTGTGTGTGACTGTGGGAGTGTCTGAGTGTGTGTGTGTGTGTGTGACTGTGGGAGTGTCTGAGTGTGTGTGTGTGTGTGTGTGTCTGTGTGAGACTGTATCACTCAGCTGTTCACTGACCAGTCAAGTTCTGCCCAGGGCAACAGGTTGGACAATCTCCATCAACTCTTTTCTCTTTTTTATTTCAGGAAGTGTCAGGACTTGGTCCCAGAAAACCTGCCTCTCGCCCAAAGGTGTGTTGAAAGGAGAGTAAAATTAACCTCCCGATCTGCGGAAGTAGCTTAGTGAGCTCGGTAAAACGTCAGCAAGCTCAAAAGTAGTAATCTCTGGGATTACTCCCGGTACCAAGGTGCAAGTGGAGGTAGGATGGCGCAGATGAATGCCTGGCTGCAGAGACGGTGCAGGAGGGAGGTCTTTAGATTCCCGGGACACCGAGGCCAGTTCTGGAGCAGCTGGGACCTGTACCGGCCGGACGGGTTGCACCTGAACAGAGCTGGGGCAAATTTCCTTCCGGGGTGATTTGCTGGTGCTACTGGTGGGCGTTTAAAACTAACTTGGCAGGAGGAAGTAGCAAAGGTGTACAGAATACTGGGAGAGATAGATAGCAATGGAGCAGAGGAGAGTAGTTTTGAGGTGGGGGCAGTGTAAGTAATAAAACTCTGAATCGGGGTTAATGTGCATGCACGGAGCGTGGTTAATGAGACTGAGGAGTTACAGGCGCCGATTGCCTTGTGGAAATGTGATGCTGTGGCGATAACGGAGACCTGGCTCAAAGAAGGGCCGGACTGGGAATCGACTATTCCTGGAGACAAGGTGTTCACGAAAGATAGAAAAGGGGGAAGAGTGGTGATATTGATGAAGGAGAGCTGGAGAGAGAGGATATCCCTGAGGGCTCAAGGATGGAATCGAGCCAAGGAACAAAAAAGGTGCAATTACATTGCCCAGTTTAGTATACGGGGCACCGACTAGTGGAAAGGATGAAGAGGTTGGCTATGGAAAGGGACCAAGAGCAACCCTGAGTAAGAATAATTAACTGGGGGAGGGCCAACTTCAATGGGGCAAGAATGGAGCCGGTGGGGGGGGTGCGAATAAACTGGAGTCGAAGGTCGGCAGGAAAAATGGCAGCTGAACGACGGGCGGCCTTCAAAGAGGAGATCGTTCGGGCACAGTCAAGGGAGGGAAAACAGATGCAGAGCTCCCTGGATGACAAAAGGGACAGAGATGAAGTTGAAGAAGAAAAGGCACGTTTATGACAGATGTCAGATTAATGCTATTGAGAACCAGGCTGAATATAGAAGGTTCAGAGGGGAAGTGAGAAAGGGAATAGGAGAAGCAAAGAGAGAGCATGAGAAGAGACTGGCAGCTAACATAAAAGGGAATCCCAAATCTTCGATAGGCATATAAATAGTAAAAGGGTGGTAAAAGGGGGAGTGGGGCCTATTCGGGACCAAAAGGAGGATCTACGCATGGAGGCTCGGGGAATAGTTGAGGCATTAAATTAATACTTTGCATCTGTCTTTACCAAGGAAGATGCAACCCAGGCAATGCTGAAAGAGGAGGTCATTCAGACACTAGAGGGGTTTAAAATTGATAAAGAGGATGCACTTAAAGTGGATACAGCACCAGGGCCGGATGAGATGCATCCATGGATACTGAGGGAAGTGAGGGCAGAAATCGCAGAGGGACAGGCCATAATTTTTCAGTCTTCCTTAGACTCAGGGATGGTGCCAGAGGACTGGAGGAGTGCAAAACAGATGCAAAGATAAGCCCTACAACTGCAGGCCAGTCGGTTTAACTTCAGTGCTGGAGAAACATCGAGAAACATATCATTCGGGACGAAGTTAATAGTCACATTGACAAAGGCGGGTTAACTAAGGAAAGCCAGCACAGATTCATTAAGGGAAAATCATGTTTAGCTAACTTGCTGGAGTTTTTTGAGGAGGTAACAGAGAAGGTTGATGAGGGCAATGCTGTTGATGTGGTGTACATGGACTTTCAAAAGGTGTTTGATACAGTGCCACACAACAGACCTGTGAGCAAACTTGTAGCTCCTGGGATGAAAGGGACGGTAGCAACATGGACACGGAATTGGCTGAGTGACAGGAAACAAAGAGTAGTGGTTGATGGATGTTTCTCGAGCTGGAGGAAGGTTTGTCGTGGAGGTCCCCAGGGGTCAGTGTTGGGACCCTTGCTTTTCCTGATATATATTTGATGACCTGGACCTCGGCGTACAGGGCACAACTTCAAAGTTTGCGGATGATACGAAACTTGGAAGCATTGTGAACTGTGAGGAGGATAGTGTCGAACTTCGAAAGGACATAGACAAGTCGGGAGAATGGGCAGGCAGGTGGCAGATGAAGTTCAATGTGGATAAAAGTGAAGTGATTCATTTTGGTGGGAAGAACATGGAGAGACAATGTAGAATAAAGGGTACAATTCTAAAGGGGGGTGCAGGAGCAGAGGGACCTGGGTGTATACGTGCATAAGCTATTGAAGGCGGCAGGACAGGTTGAGAGAGCGGTTAATGAAGCATACAGTATCCTGGGCTTTATTAATAGGGGCATAGAGTACGGGCAAGGAAGTTACGTTGAACTTGTACAAGACATTAGTTCGGCCTCCAGCTGGAGTATTGCGTCCAGTTTTGGGCGCCGCACTTTGGGAAGGACGTGAGGGCATTGGAGAGAGTGCAGGAGAGATTCATGACAATGGTTCCAGGGATGAGGAACTTCAGTTACGTGCATCGTTTGGGGGACTTGGAGAAGAGAAGGCTGAGAGGTGATTTGAGAGAGGTGTTCAAAATCATGAGGGGTCTGGACAGAGTAGATAGGGAGAAACTGTGCCCACTCGCGGAAGGATGGAGAACGAGAGGGCACAGATTTGAAGTGTTTGGTAAGAGAAGCAGAAGTGGCATGAGGGTAAAGCTTTTTCACGCAGCGCGTGGTTAAGGTCTGGAACGGGCTGCCTGAGAGTGCGGCGGAGGCAGGTTCAACTGTCGCATTCAAAGGGGAATTGGACTGATATCTGAAAAGGAAGGCAGTGTGGGGTTACGGGGAGAAGGCGGATGGGGGAGAGCGGCGCCAGGTAAATCGCTCATTCGGAGAGCCGGGGGTGCAGACACGATGGGCCGAATGGCCTCCTTCAGAGCTGCAACGATTCTGGTGCCCAGAGCCTCGGTGTGCCTCGCTCCCCTCAGAGCCCCACCCCGGGCATTTCTGGCGAGCAAGAGACCGGTGCTCCCCTCTCCGAACGCACGCAGTGGGTGGGGGAGGTTCGCTGGGAGTGGAGTGAGGTGAAGCCCACCTTCACGTCGAGCCAGTTCCAGCACCACCCCACCCTCCCTCCCCCCCCACCGCCAACTCAGAGAAATAATGAGGCCACCTACTCCTGCAAAGACAGGGGGCTCAACGGGGAAAGAGCCCCCGCCTACAAATAGATGATTCGCTGAAAGTAGCAACAGAGCTTAATAAACCCATGAGAAATGCAAAGTGGGCACCGGACTTCATTTCTAGTGGGATAGAATTCAAAAATTCCACACTCCGTATCCCTCAGTTAGACCACACTTGGAGCACTGTGTACAGTTCCAGTCTCCATATCCCTGGGTTAGACCACACTTGGAGCACTGTGTACAGTTCCACTCTCCATATCCCTGGGTTAGACCACACTTGGAGCACTGTGCACAGTTCCAGTCTCCATATCCCTGGGTTAGACCACACTTGGAGCACTGTGTACAATTCCACTCTCCGTATCCCTGGGTTAGACCACACTTGGAGCACTGTGCACAGTTCCAGTCTCCATATCCCTGGGTTGGACCACACTTGGAGCACTGTGCACAGTTCCACTCTCCATATCCCTGGGTTAGACCACACTTGGAGCACTGTGCACAGTTCCACTCTCCATATCCCTGGGTGAGACCACACTTGGAGCACTGTGCACAGTTCCAGTCTCCATATCCCTGGGTTAGACCACACTTGGAGCACTGTGCACAGTTCCACTCTCCATATCCCTCAGTTAGACCACACTTGGAGCACTGTGCACAGTTCCAGTCTCCATATCCCTGGGTTAGACCACACTTGGAGCACTGTGAACAGTTCCAGTCTCCATATCCCTGGGTTGGACCACACTTGGAGCACTGTGCACAGTTCCAGTCTCCATATCCCTGGGTTAGACCACACTTGGAGCACTGTGCACAGTTCCACTCTCCATATCCCTGGGTTAGACCACACTTGGAGCACTGTGAACAGTTCCAGTCTCCATATCCCTGGGTTAGACCACACTTGGAGCACTGTGCACAGTTCCACTCTCCATATCCCTCAGTTCGACCACACTTGGAGCACTGTGAACAGTTCCACTCTCCAATTGCACCTGTGAGTTACTTTGCAAGTTTCTGCTATGGTTAAAGGCGCTATATTAATGCAAGTCAAATTCTTTCCACTGCATATCCTTTCTTCAAATTCCAGATGTCGATCAGAAACGGGTCGGTGGAACAGTGGAGTTTACCCTGACTGGTGGAGACCTTTGTCCCTCTGAGTCTAAGGTGACAGAGGCTCTGAGGGAGGTGGTGAGTGTGATTAATCTATCCCAGGGGTCACTGACCCCACTCTCAGTGTCTGTCTCCCCGTGGGGTATTGGAGGAGACGGTGAGTGTTATTAATCTATCCCCGGGGGTCACTGACCCCACTCTCAGTGTCTGTCTCCCCGTGGGGTATTGGAGGAGACGGTGAGTGTTATTAATCTATCCCCGGGGGTCACTGACCCCCACTCTCAGTGTCTGTCTCTCCGTGGGGTATTGGAGGAGACGGTGAGTGTTATTAATCTATCCCCGGGGGGGGGGGTCACTGACCCCACTCTCAGTGTCTGTCTCTCCATGGGGTATTGGAGGAGACGGTGAGTGTTATTAATCTATCCCCGGGGGTCACTGACCCCACTCTCAGTGTCTGTCTCCCAGTGGGGTATTGGAGGAGACGGTGAGTGTTATTAATCTATCCCCGGGGGTCAATGACCCCACTCTCAGTGTCTGTCTCCCCGTGGGGTATTGGAGGAGATGGTGAGTGTTATTAATCTATCCCCGGGGGGTCACTGACCCCACTCTCAGTGTCTGTCTCCCCGTGGGGTATTGGAGGAGACGGTGAGTGTTATTAATCTATCCCGGGGGGGGGGGGGGTCACTGACCCCACTCTCAGTGTCTGTCTCCCCGTGGGGTATTGGAGGAGACGGTGAGTGTTATTAATCTATCCCCGGGGGGTCACTGACCCCACTCTCAGTGTCTGTCTCTCCGTGGGGTATTGGAGGAGACGGTGAGTGTGATTAATCTATCCCCGGGGGGGGGGGTCACTGACCCCACTCTCAGTGTCTGTCTCCACGTGGGGTATTGGAGGAGACGGTGAGTGTTATTAATCTATCCCCGGGGGTCACTGACCCCACTCTCAGTGTCTGTCTCTCCGTGGGGTATTGGAGGAGACGGTGAGTGTTATTAATCTATCCCCGGGGGGGGTCACTGACCCCACTCTCAGTGTCTGTCTCTCCGTGGGGTATTGGAGGAGACGGTGAGTGTTATTAATCTATCCCCGGGGGGTCACTGACTCCACTCTCAGTGTCTGTCTCTCCGTGGGGTATTGGAGGAGACGGTGAGTGTTATTAATCTATCCCCGGGGGTCACTGACCCCACTCTCAGTGTCTGTCTCCCCGTGGGGTATTGGAGGAGACGGTGGCGCAGTGGTTAGCACCGCAGCCTCATAGCTCCAGGGACCCGGGTTCGATTCCGGGTACTGCCTGTGTGGAGTTTGCAAGTTCTCCCTGTGTCTGCGTGGGTTTTCTCCGGGTGCTCCGGTTTCCTCCCACAAGCCAAAAGACTTGCAGGTTGATAGGTAAATTGGCCATTATAAATTGTCACTAGCGTAGGTAGGTGGTAGGGAAATATAGGGACAGGTGGGGATGTTTGGTAGGAATATGGGATTAGTGTCGGATTAGTATAAATGGGTGGTTGATGTTCGGCACAGACTCGGTGGGCCGAAGGGCCTGTTTCAGTGCTGTATCTCTAATCTAATCTAATCTATCCCCGGGGGTCACTGACCCCACTCTCAGTGTCTGTCTCCCCGTGGGGTATTGGAGGAGACGGTGAGTGTGATTAATCTATCCCCGGGGGGGTCACTGACCCCACTCTCAGTGTCTGTCTCCCCGTGGGGTATTGGAGGAGACGGTGAGTGTTATTAATCTATCCCCGGGGGTCACTGACCCCACTCTCAGTGTCTGTCTCCCAGTGGGGTATTGGAGGAGACGGTGAGTGTTATTAATCTATCCCCGGGGGGGTCACTGACCCCACTCTCAGTGTCTGTCTCTCCGTGGGGTATTGGAGGAGACGGTGAGTGTTATTAATCTATCCCCGGGGGTCACTGACCCCACTCTCAGTGTCTGTCTCTCCGTGGGGTATTGGAGGAGACGGTGAGTGTTATTAATCTATCCCGGGGGGGGGGGTCACTGACCCCACTCTCAGTGTCTGTCTCCCCGTGGGGTATTGGAGGAGACGGTGAGTGTTATTAATCTATCCCCGGGGGTCACTGACCCCACTCTCAGTGTCTGTCTCTCCGTGGGGTATTGGAGGAGACGGTGAGTGTTATTAATCTATCCCGGGGGGGGGGGGTCACTGACCCCACTCTCAGTGTCTGTCTCCCCGTGGGGTATTGGAGGAGACGGTGAGTGTTATTAATCTATCCCCGGGGGGGTCACTGACCCCACTCTCAGTGTCTGTCTCCCCGTGGGGTATTGGAGGAGACGGTGAGTGTTATTAATCTATCCCGGGGGGGGGGGGTCACTGACCCCACTCTCAGTGTCTGTCTCCCCGTGGGGTATTGGAGGAGACGGTGAGTGTTATTAATCTATCCTCGGGGGTCACTGACCCCCACTCTCAGTGTCTGTCTCTCCGTGGGGTATTGGAGGAGATGGTGAGTGTTATTAATCTATCCCCGGGGGGGGGGTCACTGACCCCACTCTCAGTGTCTGTCTCTCCGTGGGGTATTGGAGGAGACGGTGAGTGTTATTAATCTATCCCCGGGGGTCACTGACCCCACTCTCAGTGTCTGTCTCCCCGTGGGGTATTGGAGGAGACGGTGAGTGTTATTAATCTATCCCCGGGGGGTCACTGACCCCACTCTCAGTGTCTGTCTCTCCGTGGGGTATTGGAGGAGACGGTGAGTGTGATTAATCTATCCCCGGGGGGGGGGTCACTGACCCCACTCTCAGTGTCTGTCTCTCCGTGGGGTATTGGAGGAGACGGTGAGTGTTATTAATCTATCCCCGGGGGTCACTGACCCCACTCTCAGTGTCTGTCTCCCCGTGGGGTATTGGAGGAGACGGTGAGTGTTATTAATCTATCCCCGGGGGTCACTGACCCCACTCTCAGTGTCTGTCTCTCCGTGGGGTATTGGAGGAGACGGTGAGTGTTATTAATCTATCCCCGGGGGGGTCACTGACCCCACTCTCAGTGTCTGTCTCTCCGTGGGGTATTGGAGGAGACGGTGAGTGTTATTAATCTATCCCCGGGGGGGGGGGGTCACTGACCCCACTCTCAGTGTCTGTCTCTCCGTGGGGTATTGGAGGAGACGGTGAGTGTTATTAATCTATCCCCGGGGGGTCACTGACTCCACTCTCAGTGTCTGTCTCTCCGTGGGGTATTGGAGGAGACGGTGAGTGTTATTAATCTATCCCCGGGGGTCACTGACCCCACTCTCAGTGTCTGTCTCTCCGTGGGGTATTGGAGGAGACGGTGAGTGTTATTAATCTATCCCGGGGGGGGGGGGGGTCACTGACCCCACTCTCAGTGTCTGTCTCCCCGTGGGGTATTGGAGGAGACGGTGAGTGTTATTAATCTATCCCGGGGGGGGGGGTCACTGACCCCACTCTCAGTGTCTGTCTCCCCGTGGGGTATTGGAGGAGACGGTGAGTGTTATTAATCTATCCTCGGGGGTCACTGACCCCCACTCTCAGTGTCTGTCTCTCCGTGGGGTATTGGAGGAGATGGTGAGTGTTATTAATCTATCCCCGGGGGGGGGGTCACTGACCCCACTCTCAGTGTCTGTCTCTCCGTGGGGTATTGGAGGAGACGGTGAGTGTTATTAATCTATCCCCGGGGGTCAATGACCCCACTCTCAGTGTCTGTCTCCCCGTGGGGTATTGGAGGAGACGGTGAGTGTTATTAATCTATCCCCGGGGGTCACTGACCCCACTCTCAGTGTCTGTCTCCCCGTGGGGTATTGGAGGAGACGGTGAGTGTTATTAATCTATCCCCGGGGGGGTCACTGACCCCACTCTCAGTGTCTGTCTCCCAGTGGGGTATTGGAGGAGACGGTGAGTGTTATTAATCTGTCCCGGGGGGTCACTGACTCCACTCTCAGTGTCTGTCTCTCCGTGGGGTATTGGAGGAGACGGTGAGTGTTATTAATCTATCCCCGGGGGTCACTGACCCCACTCTCAGTGTCTGTCTCCCCGTGGGGTATTGGAGGAGACGGTGAGTGTTATTAATCTATCCCCGGGGGGGTCACTGACCCCACTCTCAGTGTCTGTCTCCCCGTGGGGTATTGGAGGAGACGGTGAGTGTTATTAATCTATCCCCGGGGGTCACTGACCCCACTCTCAGTGTCTGTCTCCCCGTGGGGTATTGGAGGAGACGGTGAGTGTTATTAATCTATCCCCGGGGGGGTCACTGACCCCACTCTCAGTGTCTGTCTCCCAGTGGGGTATTGGAGGAGACGGTGAGTGTTATTAATCTGTCCCGGGGGGTCACTGACTCCACTCTCAGTGTCTGTCTCTCCGTGGGGTATTGGAGGAGACGGTGAGTGTTATTAATCTATCCCCGGGGGTCACTGACCCCACTCTCAGTGTCTGTCTCCCAGTGGGGTTTTGGAGGAGACGGTGAGTGTTATTAATCTATCCCGGGGGGTCACTGACTCCACTCTCAGTGTCTGTCTCTCCGTGGGGTATTGGAGGAGACGGTGAGTGTTATTAATCTATCCCCGGGGGGTCACTGACCCCACTCTCAGTGTCTGTCTCACCGTGTGGTATTGGAGGAGACGGTGAGTGTTATTAATCTATCCCCGGGGGTCACTTACCCCACTCTGAGTGTCTGTCTCCCCGTGGGGTATTGGAGGAGACGGTGACTGTTATTAATCTATCCCCGGGGGGTCACTGACCCCACTCTCAGTGTCTGTCTCTCCGTGGGGTATTGGAGGAGACGGTGAGTGTTATTAATCTATCCCCGGGGGTCACTGACCCCACTCTCAGTGTCTGTCTCTCCATGGGGTAATGGAGGAGACGGTGAGTGTTATTAATCTATCCCCGGGGGGGGTCACTGACCCCACTCTCAGTGTCTGTCTTCCCGTGGGGTATTGGAGGAGACAGTGAGTGTTTTTAATCTATCACCGGGGGGGTCACTGACCCCACTCTCAGTGTCTGTCTCTCCGTGGGGTATTGGAGGAGACGGTGAGTGTTATTAATCTATCCCCGGGGGTCACTGACCCCACTCTCAGTGTCTGTCTCTCCGTGGGGTATTGGAGGAGACGGCGAGTGTTATTAATCTATCCCCGGGGGGTCACTGACTCCACTCTCAGTGTCTGTCTCTCCGTGGGGTATTGGAGGAGACGGTGAGTGTTATTAATCTATCCCCGGGGGTCACTGACCCCACTGTCAGTGTCTGTCTCCCAGTGGGGTATTGGAGGAGACGGTGAGTGTTATTAATCTATCCCCGGGGGTCACTGACCCCACTCTCAGTGTCTGTCTCCCCGTGGGGTATTGGAGGAGACGGTGAGTGTTATTAATCTATCCCCGGGGGGGGGGGGTCACTGACCCCACTCTCAGTGTCTGTCTCCCCGTGGGGTATTGGAGGAGACGGTGAGTGTTATTAATCTATCCCCGGGGGTCACTGACCCCACTCTCAGTGTCTGTCTCTCCGTGGGGTATTGGAGGAGACGGTGCGTGTTATTAATCTATCCCCGGGGGGTCACTGACTCCACTCTCAGTGTCTGTCTCTCCGTGGGGTATTGGAGGAGACGGTGAGTGTTATTAATCTATCCCCGGGGGTCACTGACTGCCACTCTCAGTGTCTGTCTCCCCGTGGGGTATTGGAGGAGACGGTGAGTGTTATTAATCTATCCCCGGGGGTCACTGACCCCACTCTCAGTGTCTGTCTCTCCGTGGGGTATTGGAGGAGACGGTGAGTGTTATTAATCTATCCTCGGGGGTCACTGACCCCCACTCTCAGTGTCTGTCTCTCCGTGGGGTATTGGAGGAGACGGTGAGTGTTATTAATCTATCCTCGGGGGTCACTGACCCCACTCTCAGTGTCTGTCTCCCCGTGGGGTATTGGAGGAGACGGTGAGTGTTATTAATCTATCCCCGGGGGGGGGGGTCACTGACCCCACTCTCAGTGTCTGTCTCTCCGTGGGGTATTGGAGGAGATGGTGAGTGTTATTAATCTATCCCCGGGGGTCACTGACCCCACTCTCAGTGTCTGTCTCTCCGTGGGGTATTGGAGGAGACGGTGAGTGTTATTAATCTATCCCCGGGGGGTCACTGACCCCACTTTCAGTGTCTGTCTCCCCGTGGGGTATTGGAGGAGACGGTGAGTGTTATTAATCTATCCCGGGGGGGGGTCACTGACCCCACTCTCAGTGTCTGTCTCCCCGTGGGGTATTGGAGGAGACGGTGAGTGTTATTAATCTATCCCCGGGGGGTCACTGACTCCACTCTCAGTGTCTGTCTCTCCGTGGGGTATTGGAGGAGACGGTGAGTGTTATTAATCTATCCTCGGGGGTCACTGACTCCACTCTCAGTGTCTGTCTCTCCGTGGGGTATTGGAGGAGACGGTGAATGTTATTAATCTATCCCCGGGGGTCACTGACCCCACTCTCAGTGTCTGTCTCCCCGTGGGGTATTGGAGGAGACGGTGAGTGTTATTAATCTATCCCCGGGGGTCACTGACCCCACTCTCAGTGTCTGTCTCTCCGTGGGGTATTGGAGGAGATGGTGAGTGTTATTAATCTATCCCCGGGGGTCACTGACCCCACTCTCAGTGTCTGTCTCTCCGTGGGGTATTGGAGGAGATGGTGAGTGTTATTAATCTATCCCCGGGGGGGGTTCTCTGACCCCACTCTCAGTGTCTGTCTCTCCGTGGGGTATTGGAGGAGACGGTGAGTGTTATTAATCTATCCCCGGTGGGGGGTCACTGACCCCACTCTCAGTGTCTGTCTCTCCGTGGGGTATTGGAGGAGACGGTGAGTGTTATTAATCTATCCCCGGGGGGGGTCACTGATCCCACTCTCAGTGTCTGTCTCTCCGTGGGGTATTGGAGGAGACGGTGAGTGTTATTAATCTATCCCCGGGGGTCACTGACCCCACTCTCAGTGTCTGTCTCCCCGTGGGGTATTGGAGGAGACGGTGAGTGTTATTAATCTATCCCCGGGGGTCACTGACCCCACTCTCAGTGTCTGTCTCTCCGTGGGGTATTGGAGGAGATGGTGAGTGTTATTAATCTATCCCCGGGGGTCACTGACCCCACTCTCAGTGTCTGTCTCTCCGTGGGGTATTGGAGGAGATGGTGAGTGTTATTAATCTATCCCCGGGGGGGGTTCTCTGACCCCACTCTCAGTGTCTGTCTCTCCGTGGGGTATTGGAGGAGACGGTGAGTGTTATTAATCTATCCCCGGGGGGGGGTCACTGACCCCACTCTCAGTGTCTGTCTCTCCGTGGGGTATTGGAGGAGATGGTGAGTGTTATTAATCTATCCCCGGGGGTCACTGACCCCCACTCTCAGTGTCTGTCTCTCCGTGGGGTATTGGAGGAGACGGTGAGTGTTATTAATCTATCCCCGGGGGTCACTGACCCCACTCTCAGTGTCTGTCTCTCCGTGGGGTATTGGAGGAGACGGTGAGTGTTATTAATCTATCCTCGGGGGTCACTGACCCCACTCTCAGTGTCTGTCTCCCCGTGGGGTATTGGAGGAGACGGTGAGTGTTATTAATCTATCCCCGGGGGGGGGGGTCACTGACCCCACTCTCAGTGTCTGTCTCTCCGTGGGGTATTGGAGGAGATGGTGAGTGTTATTAATCTATCCCCGGGGGTCACTGACCCCACTCTCAGTGTCTGTCTCTCCGTGGGGTATTGGAGGAGACGGTGAGTGTTATTAATCTATCCCCGGGGGGTCACTGACCCCACTTTCAGTGTCTGTCTCCCCGTGGGGTATTGGAGGAGACGGTGAGTGTTATTAATCTATCCCGGGGGGGGTCACTGACCCCACTCTCAGTGTCTGTCTCCCCGTGGGGTATTGGAGGAGACGGTGAGTGTTATTAATCTATCCCCGGGGGGTCACTGACTCCACTCTCAGTGTCTGTCTCTCCGTGGGGTATTGGAGGAGACGGTGAGTGTTATTAATCTATCCTCGGGGGTCACTGACTCCACTCTCAGTGTCTGTCTCTCCGTGGGGTATTGGAGGAGACGGTGAATGTTATTAATCTATCCCCGGGGGTCACTGACCCCACTCTCAGTGTCTGTCTCCCCGTGGGGTATTGGAGGAGACGGTGAGTGTTATTAATCTATCCCCGGGGGTCACTGACCCCACTCTCAGTGTCTGTCTCTCCGTGGGGTATTGGAGGAGATGGTGAGTGTTATTAATCTATCCCCGGGGGTCACTGACCCCACTCTCAGTGTCTGTCTCTCCGTGGGGTATTGGAGGAGATGGTGAGTGTTATTAATCTATCCCCGGGGGGGGTTCTCTGACCCCACTCTCAGTGTCTGTCTCTCCGTGGGGTATTGGAGGAGACGGTGAGTGTTATTAATCTATCCCCGGTGGGGGGTCACTGACCCCACTCTCAGTGTCTGTCTCTCCGTGGGGTATTGGAGGAGACGGTGAGTGTTATTAATCTATCCCCGGGGGGGGTCACTGATCCCACTCTCAGTGTCTGTCTCTCCGTGGGGTATTGGAGGAGACGGTGAGTGTTATTAATCTATCCCCGGGGGTCACTGACCCCACTCTCAGTGTCTGTCTCCCCGTGGGGTATTGGAGGAGACGGTGAGTGTTATTAATCTATCCCCGGGGGTCACTGACCCCACTCTCAGTGTCTGTCTCTCCGTGGGGTATTGGAGGAGATGGTGAGTGTTATTAATCTATCCCCGGGGGTCACTGACCCCACTCTCAGTGTCTGTCTCTCCGTGGGGTATTGGAGGAGATGGTGAGTGTTATTAATCTATCCCCGGGGGGGGTTCTCTGACCCCACTCTCAGTGTCTGTCTCTCCGTGGGGTATTGGAGGAGACGGTGAGTGTTATTAATCTATCCCCGGGGGGGGGTCACTGACCCCACTCTCAGTGTCTGTCTCTCCGTGGGGTATTGGAGGAGATGGTGAGTGTTATTAATCTATCCCCGGGGGTCACTGACCCCCACTCTCAGTGTCTGTCTCTCCGTGGGGTATTGGAGGAGACGGTGAGTGTTATTAATCTATCCCCGGGGGTCACTGACCCCACTCTCAGTGTCTGTCTCTCCGTGGGGTATTGGAGGAGACGGTGAGTGTTATTAATCTATCCCCGGGGGGGTCACTGACCCCACTCTCAGTGTCTGTCTCTCCGTGGGGTATTGGAGGAGACGGTGAGTGTTATTAATCTATCCCCGGGGGTCACTGACCCCCACTCTCAGTGTCTGTCTCCCCGTGGGGTATTGGAGGAGATGGTGAGTGTTATTAATCTATCCCCGGGGGTCACTGACTCCACTCTCAGTGTCTGTCTCCCCGTGGGGTATTGGAGGAGACGGTGAGTGTTATTAATCTATCCCCGGGGGGGGTCACTGACCCCACTCTCAGTGTCTGTCTCTCCGTGGGGTATTGGAGGAGACGGTGAGTGTTATTAATCTATCCCCGGGGGGTCACTGACCCCACTCTCAGTGTCTGTCTCTCCGTGGGGTATTGGAGGAGACGGTGAGTGTGATTAATCTATCCCCGGGGGTCACTGACCCCACTCTCAGTCTCTGTCTTCGCGTGGGGTATTGGAGGAGACGGTGAGTGTTATTAATCTATCCCCGGGGGGGGTCACTGACCCCACTCTCAGTGTCTGTCTCTCCGTGGGGTATTGGAGGAGATGGTGAGTGTTATTAATCTATCCCCGGGGGTCACTGTCCCCACTCTCAGTGTCTGTCTCTCCGTGGGGTATTGGAGGAGACGGTGAGTGTTATTAATCTATCCCCGGGGGTCACTGACCCCACTCTCAGTGTCTGTCTCCCCATGGAGAGATGCAATTCATGCACTAGGACATCCAGATCCCTCTGCATTTCAGAGCTCTGCAATCTCTCACCATTTTGATATTATGCTTCTTTTTTATTCTTCCTTCCAAAATGGACAATTTCACACTTTTCCACATTATACTCCATTTGCCAGGTCTTTGCCCACTCAATTAACCTACCTATACCCGCTTTGGAGCCCCCTTATGTCCTCTTCACAAGTTACTTTCCTACCTATCTTTGTGTCATCAGCAAATTTAGCAACCATACCTTCGGTCCCTTCATCTAAGTCATTTATATAAATTGTAAAAAGTTGAGGCCCCAGCACTGATCCCTGTGGTCCACCACTCATCACACCTTGCCAACCAGAAAATGACCCATTTATGCCTACTCTCTGTTTCCTGTTAGCTGGCCAATCTTCTATCAATGCCAACATGTTACCCCCTACACCATGAGCTTTTATTTTCTGCAATAACCTTTGATGTGGCACCTTATCAAATGCCTTCTGGAAATCTAAGTACAATACATCCACCGGTTCCCCTTTATCCACAGCACATGTAACTCCCTCAAAGAACTCCAATAAATTGGTTAAACATGATTTCCCTTTCAACAAACCATGTTGACTCTGCCTGATTACCTTGAATTTTTCTAAGTGCCCTGCTATAACATCTTTGATAATAGCTTCTAACATTTTCCCTAAGACAGATGTTAAGCAACTGGCCTGTAGTTTCCAGCTTTCTGTCTCCCTCCCTTTTTGAATAAAGGAGTTACAATCGCTATTTTCCAATCTAATGGGACCTTCCCCGAATCTAGGGAATTTTGGAAAATTAAAACTAACGCACCAACTGTCTCACTAGCCACTTCTTTTAACACCCTGGGATGAAGTCCATCAGGACCCGGGGACTTGTCAGCCCACAGCTCCAACAATTTGTTCAGTACCACTTCCCCGGTGATTGTAATTTTCTTGAGTTCCTTCTTCCCTTCCACTTCCTGACTTACAGCTAATACTGGGATGTTACTTGTATCCTCAGTAGTGAAGACCGATGCAAAATATCTATTCAATTCATCTGCCATCTCCTTATTATCCATTATGAATTCCCCAGTCTCACTTTTTATATAACCAATGCTCACTTTGTTAACTCTTTTTTAAACGTCGATAGAAACTCTTACTATCTGTCTTTATATTTCTAGCTAGCTTTCTCTCGTACTCTAATTTTACCTTCCTTATCAATCTTTTAGTCGTTCTTTGCTGTTTTTTTTATATTCTGTCCATTCTTCTGACCTGCCTTCCATCTTTGCACAATGATATGCTTTTTCTTTAAGTTTGATACTATCTTTAACTGTTTTAGTTAAACACGGATGCCGGGTCCCACCCTTGGAATTTTTCTTTCTTGTTGAAATGTGTCTATTCCGTGTATTCTGAAATATCCCCTTAAATGCGTAGATGTGAAAGATATTAATATTTAAATATTTCTTCCCTCCTCTCTGCCCCACCCCTCTTTATCGCCTCTCTCTCCCCTCCCTCCCCCGCACTTTACAGATCAGTTCAATCCTTTCATCCATCCCGGGGAGTCGTGTGAAGGAAGTGGGCGTGAATCCTAAAAGGAGATGCGGGAAGTGAGACCCAGTGGAGGGCGGAAATGGTCGCTTTCGAAGACTGCTTCATGTCGTGGGCATCTTTAGAGTCACAGAGTTATGCAGCACGGAAACAGGCCCTTTGTGTCCGTGCCGGCCATCAAACACCTATCGATTCTAGTCCCATTTTCCAGCACTTGGTCCGTAGCCTTGTATGCTGTGGCGTTTCAAGTGCTCATCTAGATACTTCTTAAATGTTGTGAGGGTTCCTGCCTCCACCATCTCTTCAGCCAGTTTGGTCCAGATTCCAACCACCATCTGGGTGAAAGCTTTTCCTCAAATCCCCTCTAAACCTCCTGCCCCTTACCTTAAATCTACACCCCCTGGTTATTGACCCCTCTGCTAAGGGAAAACGTTTCTTCCTATCTACCCTGTCTATGCTCCTCATAATTTTGTATACCTCAATCAGGTCCCCCCTCAGCCTTCTCTACTCTAAGAAAAACAACCCTAGCCTATCCAGTCTTTCTTCATAGCTGAAATGCTCCAGCCCAGGCAACATCCTGGTGAATCTCCTCTGCACCCTCTCCAGTGCAATCACACCCTTCCTATAGTGTGGTGCCCAGAACTGTACACAGTACTCCAGCTGTGGCCTAACCAGCGTTTTATACAGCTCCATCATAACCTCCCTGCTCTTATATTCTATGCCTCGGCTAATAAAGGCAAGTATCCCATATGCCTTCCTAACCATGTTATCTACCTGTGCTGCTGCCTTCAGTGATCTATGGACAAGTACACCAAGGTCCCTCTGACCCTCTGTACTTCCTAGGGTCCTACCATCCATTGTGTATTCCCTTGCCTTGTTAGTCCTCCCAAAATGCATTACCTCACACTTTTCCATTTGCCACTGCTCTGCCCATCTTACCAGCCCAACTATATCTCCCTGTAATCTAAGGATTTCCTCCTCACTATTTACACCGCCAATTTTCGTGTCATCTGCGAACTGACTGATCATACCTCCTGTATTCACGTCTAAATCATTAATGTACACTACAAACAGCAAGGGTCCCAGCACCGATCCCTGCAGTACACCACTGGTCACAGGCTTCCAATCGCAAAAACAACCCTCGACCATCACCCTCTGCCTCCTGCCACTGAGCCAATTTTGCATCCAATTTGCCAAATTGCCCCGGATCCCATGGGCTCTTACCTTCTTAACCAATCTCCCATGTGGGACCTTATCAAAAGCCATACTGAAGTCCATGTAGACTACATCAACTGCTTTACCCTCATCTACACATCTAGTCACCTCCTCGAAAAATTCAATCAAGTTAGTCAGACACAATCTCCCCCTGACAAAGCCCTGCTGACTATCCCTGATTAATCCCTGCCTCTCCAAGTGGAGATTAATCCTGTCCCTCAGAATTGTTTCCAATAGTTTCCCAACCACTGATGTTAGACTCACCGGCCTGTAGTTACCTGTTTTATCTCTGCTACCCTTCTTGAATAATGGTACCACATTCGCTGTCCTCCAGTCCTCTGGCACCTCTCCCGTGGCCAGAGAGGATTTGAAAATTTGTGTCAGAGTCCCTGCTGTCTCCTCCCTTGCCTCACATAACAGCCTGGGATACATCTCATCTGGGCCTGGGGATTTATCCACTTTTAAGCCCGCTAAAACCACTAATACCTCCTCCCTTTCAATGCTAATTTGTTCGAGTATATCACAATCCCCCTCCCTGATCTCTACACCTACATCGTCCTTCTCCATAATGAACACAGATGAAAAGTAATCATTTAAAACCTCACCTACATCCTCCGGCTCCACACACAGGTTGTCACTTTGGTCCCTGGTTATACTCTTGCCCTTAATATACTTATAAAACGCCTTGGGATTTTCCTTTATCTCGCCTGGCAGTGTTTCTTCATGCCCCCTCTTCACTCTCCTAATTACTTTTTTAAATACCCCCCTACACTTTCTATAATCCTCTAGTGCCTCCTCTGTTTTCAGCACTCTGAATCTGCATAAGCCTCCTTTTTTTCCCTTATCCAATCCTCAATATCCCTTTACATCCGGGGTTCCCTGGACTTGTTGGTCCTACCCTTCACCTTTAAGGGAACATGTTGGCCCTGAACTCTCACTAGTTCCTTTTTGAATGACCCCCACTGGTCTGATGTAGACTCTCCTACAAGTAGCTGCTCCCAGTCCACTTTGGCCAGATCCTGTTTTATCATATTGAAATCGGCCTTCCCCCAATTCAGTACCTTTATTTCTGGCCCATCTTTGTCCTTTTCCATAACTACCTTAAATCACAGAGTTATGGTCACTATCCCCGAAATTGTCCCCCACTGACACTTTTACCACTTGTCCAGCTTCATTCCCTAGGATTAGGTCCAGTACTGCCCCTTCTCTTGTAGGACTTTCTACGTGCTGGCTCAAAAAGCTCTCCTGTATGTACTTTAAGAATTCCACCCCTTTTAAGCCTTTTGTACGAAGACTCTCCCAGTTGATATTGGGGAAGTTGAAATCCCCTAATATTATTACCTTATTATTTTTACACCTCTCTGAGATTTGCCTACATATCTGCTCCTCTATCTCTCCCTGACTGTTTGGAGGCCTGTAGTACACTCCCAGCCAAGTGATTGCCCCCTTTTTGTTTTTACGTTCTACCCATATGGCCTCATTTGAGGAACCTTCGAAGATATCATCCCTCCTTACTGCAGTAATTGACTCCTTGATCAACAGTGCAATGCCACCTCCTCTTTTACCCCCTCCCCTGTCATACCTGAAGATTCTATACCCTGGAATATTGGGTTGCCAATCCTGCCCTTCCCTCAACCATGTCTCTGTGACAGCAATACGATCATATTCCCATGTGTCAATAAATGCCCTCAATTCATCTGCCTTACTAGTAAGACTCCTTGCGTTAAAATAGATGCAATCCAGCTGTGCATTATTCACTTGTGCTTTAACAGGTCTATATTTGCTCTGCCTTCCAGACTGATATGTGGAGGCAGCGGAGAACTGTTTTAATCTTCAGTTCCCTCCCCACTAAACCCTCAAACACAGGGGCGGGGAGAGAGGCCATGTGTTTAATAAGCAACATAACTCTCTCTGTTTCCCCGCACGACCCGTTGCATCCTGCCTGCGATAGGCAATCTCTTTGTCCCCCTGCTTTGTAATGCTGGGTTGTAATACTGGGTGCTGTAGGAGGAGGGGAGTTCAGAATGATGGGCTGAACGTGTATCGTACTGCAGTGAGGAATTGCTATATTTCATTCATATCGTCATGCAGGCCCCCCACCCGCCAAGAATGAGGCACACATATGTCGCCACATGAACATTGATATTAACAGAAAAACGCCAGACCCTTGACTGGAAAGACATTTGCATCGTCGCAGACTTGGAAAGGTCAAAGGGGCCACTCCCTGCTCCAATTTAATCCACAATGGACTTTTGATTACCAGACGTTGAAGGTGGAGAAGTTCGCATTCCAGGTTAACTGCTAAGATGGCCGAATACACAAACAGACGTGGTCAGACCAGTTTAGTCACATGACTAACTGGCTGTTGGAGTTTTTTTGAATTTGAACTTGCCACAGAGTTTTAGAAGTCAGAAAGCTGTTTGCTCCCGGACTGGAAAAGACCTCTCTCCTGTCTGCTCTCTTCTCTCTCACCAGCTTCAGAAATCATTGAAGACACATGAACCCCAAGAGAGAAAAGTCTCCTGCAGTGAACAAGGTTTAAGAAGAGTACTGGGCCCCAACGAAAAGCAAGATCTACCTACAAGCAAGGACTACAGCGAGCTCGAAACACAGTAACAAAAACCTCCTCTTGCCTCAAGCCTCTCTACTTTATTTGTCTTCCGCTCTTTTCTGTCTCTATTTGCATAAGTGCATTGCATATGAATGCTAGTGTGGGGTGCAGTGTGTATCTGTAGGCGTTAACCGAACTAGAGTTTAAGCTAAAGCGTAATAAATTTCACTTTTCTTCTTTAAACCTAAGAAAGCTTGTTTGTGCTCATTTCTTTGCCTTATAATTGGAAAGCGGTGAACAAGGATTCACCAAAGGGGGAGCTACGAACAGGGTGTGTTTAAAAACATAAACCCTGTTATAATAAGACCAGGTGAAGGCACCTTTGGGTGTCGGAAGAGAGTCTTTGGAAAATAATAATCTGGCCCACCACAGGTACAGCAAGCTCGAGGCTGTAATCTGCTTTGAATTTTACGCTGAATAAATCTGTGAACATCTATGTTCAATGTCTTGAACCCTTTATTTCAAAGAGTTAATTAATAAGCAAGGCCATATTCAAGGCTGACACTCTCCCCAGCATCAGTACTGAGGGAGATGTATATACTCTAGGACGTGATCTCCAAAATCCAGGCTGACACTCCCCCGGTGCCAGTACTGAGGGAGTGCTGCACTGTCGGAGGGAGATGTATATACTCTAGGACTTGGTCTCTATAATCCAGATCGACACTCCCCCGGCGTCAGTACTGAGGGAGTGCTGCACTGTCGGAGGGAGGTGTATATACTCTAGGACTTGATCTCCATAATCCAGGCCGACACTCCCCCGGTGTCAGTACTGAGGGAGTGCTGCACTGTCGGAGGGAGATGTATATACTCTCGGACTTGATCTCCATAATCCAGGCCGACACTCCCCCGGTGTCAGTACTGAGGGAGTGTTGCACTGTCAGAGGGAGATGTTTATACTCTCGGACTTGATCTCCATAATCCAGACCGACACTCCCCCGGTGTCAGTACTGAGGGAGTGCTGCACTGTCGGAGGGAGATGTATATACTCTAAGACTTGATCTCCATAATCCAGACCAACACTCCCCCGGTGTCAGTACTGAGGGAGTGCTGCACTGTCGGAGGGAGATGTATATACTCTAGGACTTAAGCTCTACAGTTCCACTCTCCATATCCCTGGGTTAGACCACACTTGGAGCACTGTGCACAGTTCCAGTCTCCATATCCCTGGGTTAGACCACACTTGGAGCACTGTGCGCAGTTCCACTCTCCATATCCCTCGGTTAGACAACACTTGGAGCACTGTGCACAGTTCCACTCTCCATATCCCTGGGTTAGACCACACTTGGAGCACTGTGAACAGTTCCACTCTCCATATCCCTCGGTTAGACCACACTTGGAGCACTGTGCACAGTTCCACTCTCCATATCCCTGGGTTAGACCACACTTGGAGCACTGTGCACAGTTCCACTCTCCATATCCCTGGGTTAGACCACACTTGGAGCACTGTGCACAGTTCCACTCTCCATATCCCTGGGTTAGACCACACTTGGAGCACTGTGCACAGTTCCACTCTCCATATCCCTGGGTTAGACCACACTTGGAGCACTGTGTACAGTTCTACTCTCCATATCCCTGGGTTAGACCACACTTGGAGCACTGTGCACAGTTCCAGTCTCCATATCCCTGGGTTAGACCACACTTGGAGCACTGTGCACAGTTCCAGTCTCCATATCCCTGGGTTAGACCACACTTGGAGAACTGTGCACAGTTCCACTCTCCATATCCCTCGGGTAGACCACACTTGGAGAGAGGAACTGTACACAGTGCTCCAAGTGTGGTCTAACCGAGGTTCGTTACATGATTAACAAAGTTCTCTGTTTATCAGATCTGCAGCATGGAAGGTTAATAATCGTTCAGTGACAAGCATCATATTGAGAAGTGAACTTGATAGTGTCTCGCTGTTCCGTTAATACCTTACAGGTAACCGGATAAGACCCAAAAGGCATGAATGCAGATAACTGGCTCGTGGCGTCGCCAGTAGTGTTCATTGGCACATCATCACTCACAGTTCAACTGTAATCCCAGGCCTGCAACACTCCATTAACTTCAACCGCTGCGCTCCTTCCAGACTAAACATATTGCTGTACAGCCTGTGGGTCAGAGAGAGAGAGAGAGAAGGTCAGCACAAGTCAGGCCGTAAATGAAGAAGGGAGAGAGTGAGCGAGCGAGTGAGACACCAGGCGAAGCAGATAGCGAGCGAGTGGCACCCACACAGATAGAGAGAGAGAGAGAGACCCACAGAGAGAGTGAGAGACCCAAGCAAGACTGCAGGAGATGTGTAAAGCCTCACGCGATGTTCTTCAGAGTGCTGCAGGATCCCAGGAGGCGGCAGAAGCTGTCAACCGACTGGTCCGTGAATTGGTTCTCGCTGAGGCAGAGCTGGGTCAGGGTCCGACTGCGGCACAGCGTGGAGGTGAGGTCATCACGGAGGCCGTCCGTAAGGCTGGCTCCCATCAGCCTGGTCCGAAAGACAAAGCAGTGAGGCAAACTGAACAGCGCAGCCTCAGAGACATTGTGACCTCCGGGTCAGAGGCCCTCCAGGTCGACACTACCGCCCCCCCTCCACCCGGTGCCAGTACTGAGGGAGTGCTGCACTGTCGGAGGGAGATGTATATACTCTAGGACTTGATCTCCATAATCCAGGCCGTCACTCCCCGGTGTCAGTACTGAGGGAGTGCTGCACTGTCGGAGGGAGATGTATATACTCTAGGACTTGATCTCCATAATCCAGGCCGGCACTCCCCGGTGTCAGTACTGAGGGAGTGCTGCATTGTCAGACGGGGAGGGGGAGAGAGAAGGGTTGGGGGAGTGGGTTGTGGGGGGGGGTAGTTCTCCCAGAGGATCATGTCATTAATTATGCTGTTGTCCATGGGATTTTGCTGGAGATTTCATCTCCATGTTCAGTCGCTTCAGCCTGAAGGCAGATGGGCAAACGACTATTTCATTTTGGCTCGTAACAGATCTTTCACAGAGCCTCGTCGGTCCCCTCCAGACTCCCGGCTATTCCGACCCTCTCCCTCTGCCGGTCTCCCATCTCCCGCCCTCCGTAAACATCAGCTCATCCGAAACTCCTGCGGCACCCCCCACCCCCCCGCCACTCCGTATCCTAACTCGCACCGAGTCCCAGTCACCCCTCACCCACCCCCTGACCTGCACTGGCTCCCGGTCCGGGGAAACGCCTCGACTGTAAAATGCTCATCCTCCCGTTCAAATCCCTCCATGGCCCCTCACCCTCCTCCTCCCTATCTCTGTCACCTCCTCCAGCTCCTACAACCCTCTGAGATCTCTGTGCTCCTCCGATCCTGGCCTCTTGAGCATCCCCCCCCTCCACAATTCCCATTGGTGACCGTGCCTTCAGCTGCCCGAAACTCTGGAATTACCTCCCTAAACCTCTCCGCCTCTCTCTCCTCCTTAAAACCTCCCTCTTTGACCGAGCTTTATGCCTGATGTCTCCTCACGTGGGCTCGGAGTGCGCTTTTTGACCGATCGAGGTTCCTGTGAAGCCCCCAGCTGTTGTGGTCTGTGTACTCACAGTAGAGACTGGAGTTGGCATCTTCCGTCACTCAGTGCGGTCCAGATCTCCCTCACGCCCGAGTCTCCCAGATCATTGTAGCCGAGGTGAAGCTCAGTCAGTTTACCCGACCTCAGAATGGTGGCCAAATCGGAACAACAGGCAGCTGTCAGGTCATTCTCAATCAGCCTGTCGGAGAGAGGAAAACGGGCCACAATTTAAAAATTGGTACCTGGGCTCACACAGACGCAGAGACGGAGAGAGAGAGGGGGAAATCAGCCAGGGTTCCTGCTCCTGATCACTGTCCAGTGACCCCTGGGTTAGAGAGAGGGGGGAAATCAGCCAGGGTTCCTGCTCCTGATCACTGTCCAGTGACCCCTGGGTTAGAGAGAGAGAGGGGGAAATCAGCCAGGGTTCCTGCACCTGATCACTGTCCATTGACCCCTGGGTTAGAGAGGGGGGAAATCAGTCAGGGTTCCTGCTCCTGATCACTGTCCAGTGACCCCTGGGTTAGAGAGGGGGGAAATCAGTCAGGGTTCCTGCTCCTGATCACTGTCCAGTGACTCCTGGGTTAGAGAGAGGGGGGAAATCAGCCAGGGTTCCTGCTCCTGATCACTGTCCAGTGACCCCTGGATTAGAGAGAGAGAGACGAGGGGGGGAAATCAGCCAGGGTTCCTGCTCCTGACCACTGTCCAGTGACCCCTGGGTTAGAGAGAGAGAGAGAGGGACATCAGCCAGGGTTCCTGTTCCTGATCACTGTCCAGTGACCCCTGGGTTAGAGAGAGAGAGAGAGAGAGGGAAATCAGCCAGGGTTCCTGCTCCTGATCACTGTCCAGTGACCCCTGGGTTAGAGAGAGAGAGAGAGAGGGAAATCAGCCAGGGTTCCTGCTCCTGATCACTGTCCAGTGACCCCTGGGTTAGAGAGAGAGATGGGGAAATCAGTCAGGGTTCCTGCTCCTGATCACTGTCCAGTGACCCCTGGGTTGGAGAGAGAGAGGGAAATCAGCCAGGGTTCCTGCTCCTGATCACTGTCCAGTGACCCCTGGGTTAGAGAGGGGGGAAATCAGTCAGGGTTCCTGCTCCTGATCACTGTCCAGTGACCCCTGGGTTGGAGAGAGAGAGAGGGGAAATCAGCCAGGGTTCCTGCTCCTGCTCACTGTCCAGTGAACCCTGGGTTAGAGAGAGAGGGGACATGAGCCAGGGTTCCTGCTCCTGATCACTGTCCAGTGACCCCTGGGTTGGAGAGAGAGAGAGAGGGGAAATCAGCCAGGGTTCCTGCTCCTGATCACTGTCCAGTGACCCCTGGGTTAGAGAGAGAGAGAGAGGGGGGGAAATCAGCCAGGGTTCCTGCTCCCAGAGAGCAGTCAGTGTGAGGGAACCTGAGTGGAGCAGCAGATGATACAAATCAGCTCTGGGAAGGGACAAAGTGAAAGGCTAAGCTCACCACAGCGTCTGAATTTGGCAGTCGGGTTGCTGCAAGGGAGCAGTCAGTAGTGCAACTCCTCGATCTCCGAGCTTGTTATATCCAAGGTTGAGATCCAGGAGGGATCGATTGACGCTCAGAGTGGACGCGAGTTCCTGGCAGCAGGCAGTGGTCAGACTGTTACCCAACAACCTGGAGAGAGAGAGAGAGAGAGAGGCAGGCAGAGACAGACAGAGGGGGCAAAGAGGGATAAAGAGACGACAGGAATTAGACGTTGTGACAGGGTCTGTGAAGTGGCTTTGAAAGTCACTGGTTGGCGCTGTGCTCACCACAGGGTCCGCAGTTGGCAGTCGGGGCGTCTCAGCGCAGGGCACAGCAGTCTCAGCCCCGAGTCCCCCAGCTCATTACAGACGAGGTCCAGCTTGGTCAGGGACTGGGTCAGAGCAAGGGCACGGCCAAGATCCTCACCGCAGCCTGCGGTCAAGCTGTTGCTGTACACGCTGCAAGGGGGAGAGAGGGAGGGGGAGAGAGAAGGAAAGGGAAGGAGCGAGACGGGGAAGGGGGAGGGAGGTAGCGAGAGGGGGTGGGGGCAGGGAGAGATGGTGGGGGGAGGGGGGGCGACAGGGAGGAGGGAGGGAGAGAGGAGAGAGACAGACGGAGAGGGACAGAGAGAGAGAGAGAGAGAGAGAGGGAGCAATAGAGTGCGATGGAGCGACAGAGAGGGAGAGATAGAGTGGGACAGACAGAGAGAGGGGGAGAGATAGAGTGAGGTGAAGAGACAGAGAGAGAGGGAGAGAGAGACAGGGAGAGAAAGACAGAGAGGGAGAGAGAGACAGAGAGGGGGAGAGACAGAGGGGGAGAGACAGAGAGGGTGAGAGACAGAGAGGGGGAGAGAGACAGAGAGGGGGAGAGAGGGAGAGAGAGACAGAGAGGGAGAGAGAGACAGAGAGAGAGGGAGAGACAGAGAGAGAGAGACAGGGAGAGACAGGGAGAGTGAGGGAGAGATAGAGTGAGGTGGAGAGACAGAGAGAGAGGGAGAGAGACAGAGAGGGAGAGTGAGACAGAGAGGGAGAGTGAGACAGAGAGGGAGAGTGAGACAGAAGGAGGGAGGGACAGAGAGAGAGGGAGAGACAGAGACAGAGAGGGAGAGAGAGACAGAGAGGGAGAGAGAGACAGAGAGAGAGGGAGAGAGAGAGACGGAGAGAGAGTGAGGGAGAGATAGAGTGAGGTGGAGAGACAGAGAGAGAGGTAGAGAGAGCGAGAGGGAGAGAGAGACAGAGAGGGAGAGAGAGACAGAGGGAGAGAGAGACAGAGAGGGAGAGAGAGGGAGAGAGAGAGGAAGAGAGAGGGAGAGACAGGGAGAGACAGAGAGAGACAGAGAGAGAGGGTGAGAGACAGAGAGAGAGGGAGAGACAGAGAGAGAGGGAAAGACAGGGAGAGACAGAGAGAGACGGAGAGAGAGGGAGAGAGACAGAGAGGGAGAGAGAGACAGAGAGGGAGAGTGAGACAGAGAGGGAGGGAGGGACAGAGAGGGAGGGAGGGGGAGAGACAGAGAGAGACAGAGAGGGAGAGAGAGACAGAGGGAGAGAGAGACAGAGAGAGAGGGAGAGACAGAGAGAGAGGGGGAGAGACAGAGAGAGAGGGAGAGAGACAGAGAGAGAGGGAGAGAGACAGACAGACAGAGAGACAGAGAGAGACAGACAGACAGAGAGAGACAGACAGACAGAGAGAGAGATATCAGTGTTAAAAAAAACTTGCAGTACATAAGGAACAGTTGTTTCTCTCAGTGATAGACCGAGTTCAAGTCCTTACCCTTTACAAAGCAGCTTATACATACTGCTTCACAAACAGCGAGATGTGTTTGAAGTCACTGTCCTCCTGCAGGAGATCAGAGCAGCCATGTAAACACAGCAAGATCCCACCAACAGCACTGAGGTCAATGACCCAGCTAATTAATTTGGGATGTTAGTTGAGGTATAAATACTGGGCCCCAGGACACTGGAGAAAACGATCCCCCTCCCCCAAACCGCTTCCCCACTCCACCGGCCCCTCTTCCAATCGGGGCCGTCGGATTTTGTACACCCACCCGAGGGCAGATGAGGCTCTCGACTTAACGTCTCATCCCGAAAGAAGGCACCACCGACTGTGCAGCACTCCCTCAGTACTGACACCGGGGGAGTGTCAGCCTGGATTATGGAGATCAAGTCCTAGAGTATATACATCTCCCTCCGACAGTGCAGCACTCCCTCAGTACTGACACTGGGGAGTGTCAGCCTGGATTATGGAGATCAAGTCCTAGAGTATATACATCTCCCTCCGACAGTGCAGCACTCCCTCAGTACTGACACCGGGGGAGTGTCGGTCTGGATTATAGAGATCAAGTCCTAGAGTATATACATCTCCCTCTGACAGTGCAGCACTCCCTCAGTACTGGCACTGGGGGAGTGTCGGCCTGGATTATGGAGATCATGTCCTAGAGTATGTACATCTCCCTCCGACAGTGCAGCACTCCCTCAGTACTGGCACCGGGGGAGTGTCGGTCTGGATTATGGAGATCAAGTCCTAGAGTATATACATCTCCCTCCGACAGTGCAGCACTCCCTCAGTACTGACACCGGGGGAGTGTCAGCCTGGATTATGGAGATCAAGTCCTAGAGTATATACATCTCCCTCCGACAGTGCAGCACTCCCTCAGTACTGACACCGGGGGAGTGTCGGTCTGGATTATAGAGATCAAGTCCTAGAGTATATACATCTCCCTCTGACAGTGCAGCACTCCCTCAGTACTGGCACCGGGGAGTGTCGGTCTGGATTATAGAGATCAAGTCCTAGAGTATGTACATCTCCCTCCGACAGTGCAGAGCTCCCTCAGTACTGACACCGGGGAGTGTCGGTCTGGATTATAGAGATCAAGTCCTAGAGTATATACATCTCCCTCCGACAGTGCAGCACTCCCTCAGTACTGGCACCGGGGGAGTGTCGGCCTGGATTATGGAGATCATGTCCTAGAGTATATACATCTCCCTCCGACAGTGCAGCACTCCCTCAGTACTGGCACCGGGGGAGTGTCGGTCTGGATTATGGAGATCAAGTCCTAGAGTATATACATCTCCCTCCGACAGTGCGGCACTCCCTCAGTACTGACACCGGGGGAGTGTCGGTCTGGATTATGGAGATCAAGTCTCGCCTCCCCCTCCAATACCTGATGGCTCTCATTGCCCCATATTTACTCACCACAGTTTCTGGATCCCACATCCGGAGTCTCCGAGTGCCTCAGACAGCTTGTTCATTCCCGCGTCTCCAATGTTGTTGCTCCCCAGGTGCAGCTTCCGGAGGGCAGGACTGGCCTTCAGAAGGGCCGAGAGTGGCCCACAGGCCCTGTCAGTCAGTTTATTGGAGTACAATCTGTGGCAAGGTGGGAACACAAGATGACATGGACAGCAGGAGGCCCATTCAGCTCCCCCTCGAGCCTGTAACACAGGGACAGGAGGAGGCCCACTCAGCTCCCCCTCAAGCCTGATACACAGGGACAGGAGGAGGCCCATTCAGCCCATCTAGCCTTCTCCGCCATTCAATGAGATCCTGGCTGATCCCCTAACTCAACACTAATTTCCCTGCCCTATCCCCGTATCCCTTGACGCCATGAGTATCCAGATATCTATCGATTTCTACCTTGAACTGCCCCCTGGGGTAGAGAATCCCACAGCTTCACCACCCTCTGAGTGAAGAAATTCCTCCTCATCTCAGTCCTAAGCGGCTAGCCAGCTTATTCGGCGACTGTGTCCCCTGGTTCTCCACTCACCAGCCAGGGGGAAACATCCTATCTGCATCTCCCCTGTCACGTCCTGTAAGAATTCAGTAAGTTTCAATCAGATCACCCCTCATCCTTCCCAACACTCGAGAATACTGACCCAGTTTCCCCAATCTCTCCTCATGGGACAATCCCGTCATCCCAGGAATCAGTCTGGTGAATCTCCAATGCACTCCCTCTATGGCAATAATATCCTTAGATTAGGAGACCAAAACTGTACTCAATACTCCAGGTGTGATCTCACCAAGGCTCTATACAATTGCACCAAGACATCTTTACTCCTCTACTCCAATCCCCTTGCGATGAAGGCCAACACACCATTTACCGTCCTCATTGCTCGCTGCACCTGCTTGCTAGCTTTTAGTGACTCGTGAACAAGGACACCCAGATCCCTTTGGACATCAACACTTCCCAACCTCTCACCATGTAAGAAATACTCCGCCTTGCTGTTTGTCTTTCTGCCAAACTGGATCACTTCCCGCTTATTCACATGATATTCCACCTGCCATGTCCTTGCCCACTCACCCAGCCTTTCCAAGTCCCCCTTGAAGCCTCCATGCACCCTCCTCACAACTTAACATTTCCCTCCTGCTTTCCTGCATTCGGTCCCCACGTCCCAGCCGTGGCCCCAGCACCGATCCTGGCGGTACCCCACTCGCGTCAGCCTGTCATCCCGAGAGTGACCCTACTCTCTCGACTTCTGTCCGTCAACCAATTCGCAATCCAGGGGCCCCACTGGCGGGTCCCGGAGCCGCCTCCAATCCCGGGCTTTCAGGTACCTCACTTACAGCAGTTTCTGCAGCGTGGTTCTCTGGTCCTGCAGACCAGTGCACAGCAGCTCGACCCCTGCGTCGCCCAGCTCGTTGCCTCCCAGGTCCAGCGCGGTCAGGGTGCGATTAACGCACAGCACCTCGCCCAGCCCCTGGCAGCAGTCTGGGCTCAGCTCGCAAGACTTCAGCCTGTAGAAAGGGGAGAAGAAGTGGCAGAGGGCTTACCCATCGATGGCATCCACCTACAGAGGGTCACAAACGTCGCCAAGCCCCTTTGCATCAGCGATTATCAAACACAATTTGACCCCGCGTCGCATAAGGAGGTATCAGGGACAGGCGAGTAGAAGCTCTCCACAGGGGGGGGGGGGGGGGGGGAGGGGGAACCACTTGCGCCTGCACGCACGCCCGAGGCAGGTCGATCACTCACCGCAGTGTGGTGAGGCCGCAGGAGGGCTCCCTCAGTGCCAGACACAGTGCCCCCACTCCGCGGTCACCCACCTCGTTCTCGGACAAGTCGAGGCAGGAGAGGGAAGGGGTCACGCGCAGGACGGAGGCAAGCAGCTCGCAGCTTCGGGGGGTCAGTCCGGTACACAATAACCTGCCAGAAGAAACGGAAACAAACACGAAATCAGGCCAAGATTAAAGCAAACCGTTTGACCCCAAGATGAGCTCCCTACAACTCTGTCACCTCCTCCAGCCCCTACAATCCTCATCCCCCTGTTGAAATCCCACCATGGCCCCTCGCTCTCCTCCCTCCCTATCTCTGTAACCTCCTGCAGCCCTTGCAATGCAAGTGTTGTGACACAAGTGCCGGGCGATGACCATCTCCAACAAGAGAGAATCTAACCATCTCCCTTTGACATTCAATGGCATTACCATCGCTGAATCCCCCCACTATCAACATCCTAGGGGCTACCATTGACCAGAAACTGAACTGGAGTAGCCATATAAATACCGTGGCTACAAGAGCAGGTCAGAGGCTGGGAATCCTGCGGCGAGTAACTCACCTCCTGACTCCCCAAAGCCTGTCCGCCATCTACAAGGCACGAGTCAGGAGTGTGATGGAATACTCTCCACTTGCCTGGATGGGTGCAGCTCCAACAACACTCGAGAAGCTCGACACCATCCGGGACAAAGTGCGACGTACAGCCATCGAAAAAGGAGGCCCATTCAGCCCCCACCTCTAGCCTGTTACACAGGTACAGGAGGAGGCCCATTCGGTGATGTGGGATAGCCCTGAGATGGTGGTCAGCACCGTGGAAATTCCAGCTGCTCCCCCGACAACAGATGCATTCGCTCCTTACCCCAGGCTTCGTGTTATACAGTCCGGATGTTTCATTGCCGCTGTGACTATTGCCAAGGCCGATTCTCCCAAGCAACTGTTCTGCAAACTGAACACAGGGTTTGGTAAGAGCCATCTTCTCTCCCCGTCCTTCCCACTCCCTCCACGCGGATCCCGTCAACTCTCCCCTCAAAGCGTCACTCGTGTACGTCGTACAAAACAAAACAAGCAACACCGCTCCAGTCCAAACCTGTCGTATCAGGACCCCGGGGACCCCAAGACTCGGTTAACTCCTTCTGAACCCTGTGTCGCTACTTTTACTGCTGGGTGTGTCTGTATCCCGCAGATCTTTCTGCTCCCCGACCCCACTCAGACTCCCATTCCCCAAGGAGTATGTGGCCTCTGCATTCTTCCCACCAAAACGTATCTCTGCCTCGGTGTTTTGCGAATTTTTTTGGGAGAATTCATTTTTGAAAGAGTGAAGTAATGTTAAATTTTGGGATTTCAAAGTGGGGTCATGTAAAGGTCACTTGACAGTCCCTGGAAATGTTTTTTTTTGAGGGGCACAGAGAGAGGTCTTGTGAGGAAAACAAGCCTTTCTGGGAAATCACCTGACCCTCAGCTCAATAAACAACAGGGAACTTTGGGCACCTGGAGAAGTTGTTTACAAAGAGGTGACAGGTCAAGATTGATGGAAGTCGAAAGGCTGACCTCCTGTTGTCAGTTTCACTTTTGAGTTGGGGGGTTGAACTGTATTAAGAGGGAGAGAACTTTCAAGGAAAGGAGAGAATTCCCAAGGAAGGAGAGAAGACCGCAACCCAGCTCAGCTTTCCAGCACCTCTCTAAAAGATCCTGAGAAGTCCGCTGTGTCAACTCATCTCGTCTCTTGTCTTTGAAGAAAAGCCTGCGAAATTAATTCTCAACACTGCCCGAAAAGAACAGTCCTAAAAGATCCCAGTGACCCTTCTACGTGTACTCGGAGGCCAGGCTGTATGTCAGTTTTAGAACACAACGCATCTCATTTGCTGTTTCTTCCAGAATGGCAAGTATTCAGCCTAAGCAGGTTTTTTTGTCTGTAATAGAACTCTAAAAACAAAAATCTCTTTATTTTTCCTGTTGACCGGTGTATGCGTGCGTGTGAGAGTGTGTGTGGGGTGGGGGGGGGGGGGGTGCAAAGGTAAAAATTTAAATATATGTTGTGATCCATGGAGAAGTGGAACCAGAATAAACAGTGCTGCCTCCCACCTCGATCATGACACCCTTCCCATTTCAGATAGACAGATACAGAAACACAGACAATAAAGTGCACAGTTTAAGTAGACTCTGTAGACCGCTTGCTGTGCAATTAGTCGCGCCCTGCCTCCAACTCGCTGGCTAACACAGTGGCGCCAACAGACCCCTGGCAGGCTGCAAACGCAGACAATGGAAATCTCCAGCCGGTCACAATGCAGCGGCGGCCTCCCGGCCACCGGGTGGTGCCTCGGATCTCGGTGCGGATTGAAAATGAACCGGGGGGCTCACCTGATCGATCGGCACTTGTGCAGGTCGCCCGCCATCGGAGGCAGCTCCTCCAGCGGGCACCGCAGGTAATCCAAGCCCAGCTTCTCGACGGCCTCCAGGCAGCCGAGGATGTAGGCCACGACGGAGCAATCGCTGGGAGTCAGGGACTCCTGGGAAAAGTCCAGGCTTGGCAGGGGGCCTAAGGCCTGGCAAACCGCGGCGGCAGGCCTCCGGGCCTTGAAAAGGCCCCGCAGGCTTTCCAACAGCTGAGCTCCCGCTGCTTGTCGGTCCATCGCCACCTCCCTGTGGGTTGAGGAACACAGAAATCATTAGACACAGGAGGATCCCATTCTTCCCCCCCTAGAGTCTATCAATCCCCATTAATAATTTTCAAAACCTCTATCAGGTCATCCCTCAGCCTTCTCTTTTCTGGAGAAAAGAGCCCCAGCCTGTTCAGTCTTTCCTGATTGGTGTAACCTCTCAGTTCTGCTCGCGTTCTTACAGAACTTTTTTACAGAACTGGGTTTACCCCGTTTAAACTCATTTCGCATTCTTCCGACCAAAATGTCCCGCCTCACACTAATCTCAACTGATGTTAATTTGACAATTACACAAAACATTCGACAAGTTCTGCATGTTCTGTACAGCTGTCTTGCATGCAGCAAAAGCTCCCAAGAGCTCGCGTGGGCGGGCGCTGATAAAACCGAGGACCCCTGGCTCGTGTGGGCGGGCGCTGGTAAACCCAGGACCCCCGGCTCGTGTGGGCGGGCGCTGGTAAACCCAGGACCCCGGATCGTGTGGGCGGGCGTTGGTAAAACCGAGGACCCCCGGCTCGTGTGGGCGGGCGCTGGTAAACCCGGGACCCCGGATCGTGTGGGCGGGCGCTGGTAAACCCGGGACCCCGGATCGTGTGGGCGGGCGCTGGTAAAACCGAGGACCCCCGGATCGTGTGGGCGGGCGCTGGTAAACCCGGGACCCCGGATCGTGTGGGCGGGCGCTGGTAAAACCGAGGACCCCCGGCTCGTGTGGGCGGATGCTGGTAAAAAAACCCCACCTCACGGAGATGCTGCAAGGCTGGCGGGGGTCACTTTGCAGGTGGTGGCGGGGGATTTGGGCGGTGGCCGGACTGAGGTTGCTGACCGGCTGACCCTTGCTGATCGGCATCGCGGTCGCATTGGCACTTTGGTCAAGACAGGTGACCTCTGACCTTTGAACCTCCAGGCACCAAACAGAAAAAGGGGGAGGGGCGCTTTTTTGGGAGCTTTTTTTTCCCGATTTCCCCCCCCGCCCCCAAAATATAAGCTGCCTCTCTAAGTCCCGCTGCCACTGTTAAAATCCTCCACCTCCACCTTCCTCCCTCCTCCTCAACCGCCGTCATTTGCTTGATACGGGCTGGGCCTCTCCGCAAAGCCCTGCACGCAGCGCATGCGCACGTCGGCCCGAGCCGCAGCGCATGCTCACCGCTTCCCGTCTGATTGGAGGGGAGGCGGAGCGAGGGGGAGGGAAAGGTCTGGCACATGCGCACGCAGGCGGCCGGCCGCGCTGCCTCCCGCCCCCTTCCCCGCGCGTGCGCACTGCCGCGGCGAGGCAGCGCGCGCGTACCACGCCCCCTTCCCCCCCACCCAAATCCGCCGCGAAGCCCTGCACGCAGCGCATGCTCGGTGGGCATTTCCCTCTCCACTTCCGCGTTTGGGTCAACTGGTTGGAAGCTGGTGGAAGGGAGGTGGAGGAGTGGGTTTGAGGGTGCAGGGAGATGTTACAACGTCCCCACCCGAGAGCCCCGCCACCCGGGCCGATGCCGCAGAAGCCCACCTAATTTCCAACACCGTATCCTACATTGCAACGCCCTGCGAGCAGGGAGACAGAATGTCTGCTCATACCCCAGCAAGAACCAAGATCCCACCCCCTCCCCCCACCCTGCCCCCAGGAAGTTTAAGGGAACAGCCTGTTCTTTTTCACAAGAAGGAATACCCGGCTACCATGCTTGAATTACTAGGTGACTGTCATGTGACAAGTTCCCATCACCGCCCCCCCACCCCCGTGTTTTTTTTAAGCCGGTGTTTCTCTGCAGCAGGAAGGAGAAACATTTGGATTTTGACATGTGCAGACCCAAGTGGGGGGGGTCCCTCTCGCTCTCTCTGTCTCTGTCTCTCTCTCTCTATTCCAGCTTGCAAGCTTCGAACCCTGCCTGCTGACTGACCACCTCTGCGTACTCCATCTACAATCAGAAACCCCTTTGGAGGAAATCAAAGTCTCCAAGAGGCCCACCGAACCAGTCACACACCTCTTCAAATTAAAAGCCCCAGGACGACACTGGAAGCCAGCTGAATCACCAAACTCCCCAGACTGTATACTCCTTTTTCTATGGACTCTAACGCAACCAATCTAGCCTTTCCCACTCTAACCTATTTGTGTGTGTGTGTGTGTGTGAAAGTTGGCATGTAGTTTATTATTTTAATTAGGTCAGTTTCAGTACAATAAATTTAACCTCTTTCTGAAACTCAAGACCACCTGTCTGATTGCTTCTTGTTATGATCATAGCAAGTTAGTAATCAAGCATCTACTGAATTGGCCAGTACATCCATTTAAAATAAAATTAAACCTGTTGTGGTCAAACAAGGAGAGGGAAAAGACGGAAGACCTTTGACCCCTCCTCACCTGACTGTAACATTATGAAAAGGAAGAGAGTAGCTAAAGTAAACATTGGCCCCATAGACGATGAGATTCGGGAATTAATAATGGGAAACAAGAAAATGGCAGAGACATTGAACAAATATTTTGTATCTAAGAACCAAGACCCAGGAAGTTTAAGGGAACTGCCTGTTCTTATTAGCAAGAGGAAATACCCGTTAACTACTATGACTGAATCACTGGGTGACTGTTAGAAGACACTAGAAGCATCCAAATCACAGTAGAAAATCAGGGAACAAAAGGGAGGGAGGAACTTAAAACAATCACGATCACTAGAGAAAAAGTACCAGGAAAACTAATGGGACTAAAGGTTGACAAGTCCCCTTGACCTGATGGTTCGCATCCCAGGGTCTTAAAAGAAGTGGCTGCAGAGATAATGGATGCATTGTTTGTAATCTTCCAAAGTTTCCTAGATTCTGCAAAGGTGCCAGTGGATTGGGAAACTGCAAATCAATCATGTTTATTCCAGAAAGGAGGGAGAGAGAAAGCAGGAACCTATAGGCCAGTTAGCCTAACGTCGATCATTGGGAAAATACTAGAATCAATTATTAAGGAAGCAGTAGCAGGGCATTTAGAAAATCATAAAACAATCAGGCAGGGTCAAGATGGTTTTATGAAAGGGAAATCGTGTTTGACTAATTTATTGGAGTTCTTTGAGGAAGTAACAAGCAGGGTGGATAAAGGGGAACCAGTAGATGTAGTGTATTTGGATTTCCAAGAGGCATTTGATAAGGTGCCACATAAAAGGTTAGGACACATGGGGGTAATATATTAGCATGGATAGAGGATTGGCTAACTAACAGGAAACAGAGAGTCAGGATAAATGGGGCGTTTTCAGAGTGGCAAACTGTAACTTGAGGAGTGCCGCAGTGATCAGTGCTGGGGCCTCAACTATTTAGGTCCGGTAGCATCTGTGGAGAGAGAAGCAGAGTTAACGTTTCATGTCAGTGACCTTTCATCAGAACTGGCAAAGGCTAGAAATGTAATCTGTTTTCGGCAAATAAAGCAGGGGTGGGGGAATAGAGAACAAAAGGGAAGGTAATGATTGTAGAAGAGGATCACAGAGAACAACTGACAAGGAAGTCATGGGACAAAGCAAAGAGAGTGTCAATAGTGAGGTGAAAGACAAAGAATTAGTGCAGAGAGGGTGTTGATTGTCATAGAAATGAACAGCCCTGGCCCAAAGCAAAAACATGTAAAAAAAACAGTGGGCATGGTAAAAAAAATTGATGAAACAAACTAAAATAAAATTTAAATTTAAAAGGGACAGTCATACTCTGAAATTATTGAACTCAATGTTCAGTCCGGCAGGCTGTAGTGTGCCTAATCGGTAAATGAGATGCTGTTTCTCGAGCTTGCGTTGATGTTCACTGGAACACTGCAGCAAGCCCAGGACAGAGATGTGAGTATGAGAGCGGGGGGGGTGTGTGTTGAAATGGCAAGCAACCGGAAGCTCGGGGTCCTGCTTTCGGACTGAGCGGAGGTGTTCCGCAAAGCGGTCACCCAGTCTGCGTTTGGTCTCCCCAGTGTCGAGGAGACCACATTGTAAGCAGCGAATACAGTATACTACATTGAAAGAAGTACAAGTAAATCCATGCATCACCTGAAAGGAGTGTTTGGGGCCTGGGATAGTGAGGAGAGAGGAGGTAAATGGGCAGGTATTATACCTCCTGCGATTGCAGGGGGAAGGAGCCGTGGGAAGGGGACGAGGTGTCGGGGGTAATGGAGGAGTGGAGCAGGGTGTCGCGGAGGGAACGATCCCTTCGCAATGCTGACAGGGGAAGGGAGGGGAAGGCGCGTTTGGTAGTGGCATCACGCTGGAGGTAACGGAAATGCGGAGGATTATCCTTTGGATATGGAGGCTGGTGGGGTGGAAAGTGAGGACATGGGGAAAGCCTGTCGTGGTTCTGGGAGGGAGGGGAAGGGGTGGGGGTAGAGGTGCGGGGAATGGGCCGGACATGGTCGAGGGCCCTATCAACCACAGTGGGGGGGAATCCTCGGCTGAGGAAAAAGGAAGACATATGGAAGTGTTGTGGAAGGGAATATTACTGACATGGAGAGAGACTGCAGGAGGCACTGGTACAGAGGGATCTGGGTGTCCTTGTACATGAATCACAAAAAGTTAGCATGCAGGTAGAGGAAGTAATAAGGAAGGTAAATGGCATTTTGGCCTTTATTGCAAGGGGGATGGAGTATAAAAGTAGGGATATCTTGCTACAACTGTACAGGGCGTTGGTGAGACCGCACCTAGAGTACTGCGTGCGGTTTTGGTCACCTCATTTAAGGAGGGATGTACTTGCTTTGGAGGCAGTTCAAGGAAGGTTCACTCGGCTGATCCCTGGGATGAAGGGGCTGTCTTATGAGGAAAGGCTGAGCAGGTTGGGCCTGAACTCATTGGAGTTTAGAAGATTCAGAATTGATCATATTGAGACATGTAAGATTCTGAGACATTGAATATATTCAAGGTAGAGTCAGACGGATTTTTCATCTAAAGGGGAGTTGAGGATTACTGGGGGAAGACAGGAAA